>NC_048293.1:17840181-18140181 GCF_009762535.1 Notolabrus celidotus
AATGCTTGCACATTGTCATCTTATGCACATAAGCCAGTTTTGCCTGTGGAAGTTGTGTGGTTTAGGCCCAACCAAGTTCATTGTCAGTGCTTGTGTAAAATGTTTAGTAAATGCTTGCACCATGGTCATTTTAAGCACATAAGCCAGTTTTGCCTGTGGAAGTTGTGTGGTTTAGGCCCAACCAGGTTCATTGTCAGTGCTTGTGTAAAATGTTTAGTAAATGCTTGCACCATGGTCATTTTAAGCACATCAGCCAGTTTTGCCTGTGGAAGTTGTGTGGTTTAGGCCCAACCAAGTTCATTGTCAGTGCTTGTGTAAAATGTTTAGTAAATGCTTGCACATTGTCATTTTAAGCACATCAGCCAGTTTTGCCTGTGGAAGTTGTGTGGTTTAGGCCAAACCAGGATCATTGTTCAGTTAAAACTTCAGTATATGAACATGCAGTCATTTCAAGCATGTAAGTCCCTTTTGTGAAATCCTGTGAACATTTGTGGATAGGTGAGATGCTAGTTGAATAGGCTTTTGTCTTTAATTTTTGTTTTATCATTTAATGTTCTAAAGTGTTTGAGGCCCAGCAGGTCTTTCATGGATCACAAAAATGTATGATCACAAAGGCAGTTAGGATCTTTTTTTTCACTGTCAAGAGTTTTATAATATGACGGCACGTTTGATTGTACTTGAGGCCAGACCTCAGTGTTTATATTGACATTTGAATGTCACGTGGAATAAAAGTTGTTCTGCTTTATTTCAGATGTGCTATTTGGATTTATTTATAGAAAGCATTGCTTAAATCGCATACTTCATTTAAGTCAAAATTTTGTCTGAAATGATTAAGAATTTTAAGTTTATTGAACAAGAATATCCATTTTTGTTGAAGGTGGAAATTCATGGCAATGAAGCTAGCTTTTCATTGTTGGGCTCACAAAAATATTGAGTAGTACCAATACAAAGTTTTATCCCACTGAATGAGGAATTGTAGGTTTATTCAATTAGAATATCTGCATCGATTGAACATAAAAATAAGTGGCATTGGAGCAAGAATTTTATTGTTGTCTGGACTAGAATATCATAAATGGGTGAACAAGAAAATCCAAGTTGACAGAACTTGTGTCCTAACTTGATAATTTGAGTTATGTGAACAACTTGCATAGTAAGTTGAGAAAACTCAAAAATTGATTGCATCATGTTGCCTTGATATTTTGAGTTTTCCTGGCCTTTTCTTTTTAACAGTGTAGGAACATTTTATAGAAAACATTCAATAATCTTTTACCAAAACAACATTATCAAAACATGATCTGAGTGATATAGACTAAATGTTCTTATTTCATTAAAAGTGATCCATAAAGGAACATTATTTAAATCGATAAACATCCTTCAGATATTCTTTGAATATTAAACTCAAAACCTTGTCTGTTACCTAAAGAATATCATCAAAACATCTTCTGAATGTTGAAGACAAAATGTTCTTCTTTCATTAATTTTTAACAATAAAGGAACATTATATAAATCAATAAACATCCTTCAGATGTTCTTTGAATATTAAACTCAAAACCTTGTCTGTTACCTAAAGAATATCATCAAAACATCCTCTGAATGTTGAAGACAAAATGTTCTTCTTTCATTAATATTTAACAATAAAGGAACATTATTTAAATCAATAAACATCCTTCAGATGTTCTTCGAATGTTACACTCAAAATCCTTGTCTTGAAACGTAATCAGAACTTATAGGGAATGTTAGCCAATGTGGTGAGAACATTCCTTGCTAGGTGGGTCTTTAAATGATCTGACTGAATGGTTTCCACTGAATGGTCACACTACCAAATAATAAAACAGAATAATATAAACTAAAGAGGAACTTTGTAAGAAGAAGCCTGGTACCAGAGGCGAAAACAAAAAAGCTATAACATGCTTTTGTTTAAAACCTGTAAAATCATATGCACTCATAGATGAACAGGGCCGTGGCCATGATTTTAGAAAGACTGGGACCATGAGCCCCCCACTGCCACCTTATGGGCGTACCCTCCTTAAACCAGCAACAGAAAAGTTGAGAGAACTTAAGAAGGCTTTTTGCTGTATTTACTTTATATTTGCAATTACACTTAAGGAAAATCAACTCCCCAAAGTGACAGCCAGAAGCCGTGTGAATTGGCTCAGTCACAAAATGCTGCCGGTTGAATCTAGGATAAGATATAAGATATAAGATATTCCTTTAATCGTCCCACAACGGGGAAGTTTACAGTGTTACAGCAGCAGTAGATAGTGCAAACATCAAAGAGCATATAAAATAGTAATTATTACAAGTTATCAGCATTTTCTAAGAAAAGTATGTACAAACTAATAAGTTTACACTATGTTTCCAAAACCAGTGTGCAGAAGTGACATAAGTGAATAAAAAACAAAGTACAGAAGTAAGAATGGCAGAAATGTATTGCAAATGTTTTTCACAATGGATTATGTGTGTTTGAGAAATATATAAAAGTACTTTAAACTCTTGATTCCCCAAATATAACATTACAAAGGATAATGTAACTTCTGTGCACTTAGTAGTTGTTAAATGTATTGACAGTAACTTCTGGTTTATCTTTTGTGCAGTTTTTATTCTACTTCATTAAATGAAGTCATTTTACATCCCTCATAAGAAATTGATTTCCCTTCCTGTGCCTCATAAAAATACTGAAATTAATTGCTCCCCGCGGCGCTACAGAGCAAATTATGTCATATTCTGTCTGTATCAACCAGCCATAATTCATCCCCCTTTATTGCACCCCATCAGACACTGTTACAGTCACATGGGCACTGTGACATATTTATTCGGGTTCAGGACCACCTGGATGAGCTCATGAACGTTTATTTTGTTTAAGATGTGAGGTAACCTCATAATAGCTTATTAATTACTCCCTAGCTCAATGCGTCACAAACCGAAGGTGTTTAACGATGACAAACCACAAAGTGCCACAAACCATACAGGGAATAAAAGTGTTAGCAGCTTTAAACCTCTAATGATCGCCTCTTAAATCTTCTCCTCACTTAGATCAGGCCGCCTTAATAAGCCAAGGAAGGTAAAGGCTGTGGTGTTCTTCCATTAGTTGCTCTTCAGCCGCTCTCCAATGTACTTTGAGTATACTGTATTAAATGCTTCATACAGTTTAATATTAATATCAATATTAAACTGTATATACACATGTATAATCAGCACTAAGCTTCCTTTGCTGTTGTCTTTTGAAAACAAAATATGTTGACTAAAAGTGCTGTCCATACTTATCAAGATATTTGTGAAACCATGATTTCTCACCTGAGCAGGTTTACTGTCACATATGCTGAGTTGTGAAGACTGAGGGAGCAACCAGCCAGCCTGTCTTTGATATCACTGTTGAGTCTCTGGTAGAGAGACCGGGATCTGTTGACTGCGATCATCACAGGGGGAAGATGTTGTCCAGTCTAAGGGGCTGCACATCCAACAGTGTGCTGCTTCTTCTTCTTCTTCTGCTGCTGCTGCTGTGATGAAGCTGGTGATCCAGGACAGAAGATTAGAAAACAGTCAGAACACTTAAAGCACAGGAAGGTTTAAAAATCCTTAAAAAGGCAAAACATACATAGTGAATATACACATACTACACAGCCATACTGTATGAATTAGAGACCAGGCTGATTTAACAGAGCTGAAACCTGCTCTGGCAGACATCAGGGAGAAGCAGCACAGGCACTGAGCAGAGAAGCCTTTTAAGGGCATGTTCAACAGTGTTTGATTCCCCCTGATTCTGCTGCTCCAGCACTGATGAGAGGTCGACTGTAGTGCTACAGTGAGTTCAGCAGCAAAACGATGAACAGAAATCTGGAGCTTCATTTTATTTGCTCAACTATAACTATGAATAGATACGCCTACAATACATTTTTCACTGTACTTTTACAGAAAGGTAAATTGCCCCAATATGTTTTTTGACCAATTGTATAACTTTCTCTAAAGCTGTGTCAGAATAAGTCAAAGATGTCAACTTACCACGCAACAGTGATCCTCGTCCACACTCACAGAAGTTGCTTACATAAAAGACATGCTCCTGCCTTGTTCCTTCTATTGTATCAGCTCTTTCTGTGACATGCAGAAGTGTGAAAATGCGCTTTAAGCACACACAACAGTGACAGCTGATTTTAGTTTCACCATCACCATCTTCGGAAGTGTTTGAGAAAAAAAAAAGCTTCCTGTACGTAAACCTGAGGTGGCTTCTTGTTTTTGAATGACTCAAACAAGTCCTTCAGCATATCTGTGTACAGCTTGGGGAACTGACGGACTATACCTTTTTAGATTCCACATTAACGAAAAGACTGCTTACAGAGAGTGAAAGTTGTGTCATACCTCTATTCCAGGTAAAGATACAAAAAGGAAACTAGCATCCACAACATGAGCCATTGTCTTTTGCTTCTATTTGACATGTGAGAGGAAGTTCAGCTGCTGTGTTGTTTGTTCCTGTACATCCATATAAATAAACTCAGCTATGTCACGGTCATTGCATTACAAATTTCATTAAACAGGGCTGTTGTATGTGGAGATAATATATTGGTGGTGGTATTAAATTTCACATGGTACTTTTGCAGCATGTTTTTATCCATTCAATCCAATTCGTCAAAACATTTTGACATACTGGTCATAGCAGAAAAATACCTCAGGGAAACTAATACACAGAATTGTGACTCTGCTCATGTAAGTGTACCATAATTATGACTTGTCGAAGCAGGAAAATTACAGGTTTAATTTGTACCATTATGGCTCTGTTAATCCAAGAAAACCTTGTCAGAAAGCCCTGGCCTCTTGACAAGTGTGCATGTGTATGTTCTGTATGTCAAAATGGTTTTTAATTTAACCCCTACTTCTTCTGTTTAGTTCAATCACGTTGTATCAATAACCCCTATGAACAATGGTCTATCAAATGTGATTTTGTACTAAATCCTCCTTTATCCAAAATTAATTTAATTGATATGTCTACTTGATTTAAAATTCTGCCACTTATATGGGGAATAAAACACAACGTGAACAGTGACACAAGTACACCTATTTCTATTCATTAGTTAGAGGAAGTTTGTGACGTCAGTTTCGGTTTAACTCAGGTGCGAGAACGGTTTTGTGGTTGTGCAACTTATGCACTATGAATGAACTTTGCAATGACGCAGACTTGCTCAGATGTGTGTATATATTATTTTCAATGAGAAAGGTATACACTACCAGTCAAAAGTTTGGACACACCTTCTCATGCAATGGTTTTTATTTATTTTAATTATTTTCGACATTGTAGATTAGTACTGAAGACATCAAAACTATGAAATAATCTGGCTATCCATTGTGTACTAACCCTACCTCTGAACAACACAACTGATGGTCTCAAACACATTAAGAAGGCAAGTCATTCTACAAATTAACTCTTGACTAGGCTCATGTTAATTAGAAACCATTCCAGGAGACCACTTCATGAAGCAGATTGAAGCAGTACGTTTCAGGGGAAGCAAATTCTGGAATATTTATTCCAATGTGGAGAAAAAAAATGATTATCTTAAAAATGTTATAAAAGATGCTTGAAAAAAAATGTAACCACTGTTACTTAATTATACTCACCATGCTCAACCATATACTCATAAACAGGTGTCCCTACACATTCTATTCATCTTTTGTACTTCTGAATTCTGTTGATTTAATAGCTGTATTTATATTAATTGTTAATTTTGTATTTTCTTATGTTATTTTATTTTCAACTATTGTCTTTGGATGTGTCAATTTAGGTTTTTTTTTTGTTTTTTTTAGTAATTTTTGATATTAGAACACTATTTGGGTGGAGGCTTCAAATAAACTCTGATTTTCTGCCTCTTCCTGCACAGTATATTATTTATCTTTGCTCTTTTTTTGTGTGTATTTTCTTTAATTGTGCAAATAAATAAACATAAACATAAACATAAACATAAACATAAGAATACCAAGAGTGTGAAAAGCTGTCATGAAGGCAAAGTGGGCTACTTTACAGAATATAAAATCTAAAACATATTCTGGTTCGTTTAACGCTCATAGTTTTTATGTCTTCAGTTTTTGAACTAATTAAAATAAATACAAAACGTTGAATGAGAGGGTGTTTCCAAACTTTTGAGTGGTAGCATATATAGGATAAAACTTTAACTAGATAGTCAACTTTTTTCTGATTTGAATAGCACTTTTTAGCAGCATGTCTAAAGTGAAATTTTGATGGAATTGGAGGGTAATATCAGAAAGCAGGAGCCTTTTATATTTTTGCTTTTAGAATCCTTTACAAATCTATTCTGGGTCACATGTCTTCGTTACAGCCTGTAGAGTAGCAGACATGATGATGTGAGTGGTTAATGGAGTTGATAATGGAGCACTCCAAACCCTCCTGGACGCAGACTCCCAGCATCCTCATCACAGCTCAGTTTGGTTCTCGGTAATTGGTGCGGAGTGAGCGCTCTTCATTGTCTCCCGGTCTCGGACGATCTCATTCAGTCAATGAAACAGAACCGCCTCTTTGGCAGTTTCCCTGACGACGGAAAAACGATCCAAGCAGATTCCCAGCTGTCCTGCCCGTGGTTACCAAGGTGATGACTACACAAATCCAAGGAAAACATCCGGGAACATCGACTGAACGTGGAATAACTGCAGGAATAGTTTACACAGGCTATTAAAAGAACACAACATAAGCTTATTGACTTATTAGAATATTATCAAAACATGACTTCTACTTATATTCCAGTGTCAGGTGACAGCGACCCCCGTCTGAAACTGACTCTGGAAAACAGAACAAGAAACATTTTTGTCACACAACTGGACGACACGAGGTAGGCATGTGTTTGTACTACACAGTGGGTAACATGTCAGCTCCCTGTCTTCTTAAAATCCTCTTAAAAGGTGTTTGTTGTTTCATCTATTTTCTCCTCAGACATAAAAAGAAGGAAAATGTCAACTACTTACCTGTTGTAACAGAGGTAAGACAGAGTACACTAACATGGAATAAGAGACAAAGATATAATAATCTTATTTTATATTATTATAGACACATATACCAGGGGATCGGGGCTGGGCTTTTGTATTTGTAATTCATTCTATTTTCATCATTTTTTATGTACAGCACTCTGAGTCACAATATCATTGTAACTGAAAGGTTTTTATGCGGCTGACATTTTTGGCATGTGCAGACATCAAGCAGAGTCCTTGAGGCAGGAGTAAACACTTTGCAAAGGACCTTGGTTCTGAAGAAACAGGCTGAGTTGGAAGAAGTGGACAAGCAACTCATATTCAAAAGGCAAGAGTATAAGAGCAGAGTGGAGGCTCTGGCTAAGAGAAGATCTGACCTGGAAATAAAGCAACAGCAGGTGAAGTGAGACACCCTAAAACTACTCTAACGTCAAAAAAACCCAACACTGTCCTGAAACTTTGGGGTTTCTCTTTCTCAGATTAAAGACAGGGCGATGAAATTTGAGAAGTTTGTGGCTGAAAATGAAGAAAAGCGACGTGGGGCGATGAAGAAGTACGAGTCTGCACGAGAGCAGAACATGTTGAAGCAGAAAGAGATAGATGATCTAACTGAGCAGCTAAAACAAGTTAGAGCCAGGTGAGGACTTTGAACCAAATTAGTGGTACAAGTACATCACCTATTAAGTCACTTTTCACCTCAGTTTTTGCTCTATCTGAATTCACAGGCATCAAGTTTTAAAGGAGAGGATAACAAAACACAAAATCTATGAGGACTACTTGGTGAAAACACTGGATTATTTCCCCAGCAGTAAGTGCATGACTGACTTGTTCACCTCACGAAACCCCCCTTATTCAAATACAGACTAGCAGTGAGTTGGTAACACCTTTATGTTCAATATTTTCTAGCTTACCTTGACAGTGGGTCTGACTCTTTGGTTATGCCCATCATTCGGCGCCATGAAACTCTGTCCATCACCCACCAGCGGCTGCAACAGCGTTTGGAGCGCCTGGAGCAGGAAGTGGAGCTTGGCCAGCAACAATTTCAGACCATGAAACAGGAGCCAACCTTTAAAAAACTGGTCAGACACACACAGAAATGTTTGCTTTAACTTTTTTCTAATAAGAGTGATGGAACGACCTGCCAGAGTTTTTATTGTGTTACAGAAGGCAAATAAGGAACTGTCTGAACTCCAGAGTGAGTTAGAAACACTGAAAGAGAAGAACAAGCAGGCAGAGGCTAACCTGCTGATGGAGCAAGGCCAGGCCAGAGAGAAGGTGTGCTTTTCAGATTATAATTTTGAAAGTATTTATTCATGGATATAAATATTTATATTAAATGTGCTTTAATGACTCAGGTTGAAGAAATGGGATCTGTACTTATGGCAGTAAACAACCTTGCAGAGCAGTGTTATCTCCCAGCATATGGACCTCTGGAAAACATGAACATACTGACAAAGATGGACATGGTGAAGGTAATGCTATGAATAAAGAGTTTGTTATGAGCGCTCAAATTGCTAATAAGTTAGTTTTATTTAGCTTATGAAATGTTTGATTTCAGGAGTACATTCTGGACCTGGCTGACACAGAGAAGAGAGCAAGGAGACTGATGGTGTCTGGATCTGCAATGACCAGCAGAACAGCTCTGACAGACAAGAAAGAGAGGGGGTCGATGAAAAGCATCGGCAGTAAATTGCAAATAAAAAGTTCAAGTAAAGTCAGTAAAAAGAGTGAGGCAACAACAAGTTGAACTTTACAACTCGTCACATCACAGCACACGATCAACAGAGTATCAAGTGTGAAAGTTCATGTTTGACCCTTGAAGCAGCAGTATCATGAAGAAATAATTAACTTAAACAGGATAAATGACAATACAGAAGATACATCACATCATCATGAAGACATCATCAACCTTTTGTTCACATTTCAGAGTTCAGAATTCTTGACATTGAATGCCATGCTCTAAATTTTGCATGACGATGACGTAAATATTTTGTAAATAAAGTGTTTTTTTGTGAATGTGTATCCATGGAGGGGCAATCATTGCATTCTAAAACTGAATCAAATGTTGCAGACTGACTGAATGTATCAGCTATCACAACAGCATATGCAATGGTATGTATATATTTTTCTCAGATTTAGATGTAGGTCTAGAAATTAATGTAATGTAATTTACAAAGATACTAATAAAGATTATTTATGTTTTTCTACATTTTCTGTTTTTAGTACAGGTAATGGAAGCAGCAGAGACGATCCAATTTCTCACATTAATCCTCACAGGGTCACATCTTGTAATATTTACATTTTTCTTTCTGTGTCTACCCCTGAGTTTGCTTTTTACATAAGAAACCAGACCAGCAGGGGTTCTTATTTTTTCTCATGCAACCAAACACTGCCTTACAGGTTTTCTCACAGCCTTGTAGTCCTCACAGTAATCACCAATTATGCTGCAATGCTGTTTGTCTGTGAAATGCAGTTAAAGGAGCAAAACATGTTTAACAATGTTGTTGAGCAGTTTATTTTGTCAGTAATTTGAGCTCCTGAGGATTAAGTAATATGCCAGAGATGTCCGGCTGTTTATACTTTTTGTGTGAACTTCCTTTGACACATTAGCCATTCCCTTAATATAGACTCCCTAAATACAGTCTCAAGTGATAGCAATGCCTCTCTCAAGGCAACAAAAGCAAACAAGACCATTCTTTACAAGACTGATCATAATTACATACTGGTGATTTCAATATTGTATTTATTGAAGCCTTTAACAACTGCAGGGGGCAGAGAAAACTATCTGTTTTAAAACGTGCACAGCAAATGTTCACAGTAAATGAGACATTTGAGTTTTAAAAGACAGCAGGATTTCATTTCTACTAAGGAAACATGTCTAAACATATATTGTACATACACATAATCTATATTATAGGCTACAGTAACCATACTTACCTGGCATGGGAGATACCATGATCAAGAGGGTGCTTCACCCAGGGCGAGGCTCAGCCATTGCACTCCGGCTGGGCAGACCCCTGCGAATTCCCCAAATGTGGGAATCTCGACTGCATAATTTGTGGTAGTGGGAGACTGCATTTGCGCTCTCCCCTGATTAGTTGGGCGGCAGTAGCTCAGTTCATAGGGACTTGGCTTGGGAACCGGAGGGTCGCCCGGCTCAAGCCCCAGTACGGACGAAGTTTGGCAAGTGGACTGGTGGCTGGAGAGGTGCTGGTTCACATGCCTGGGCTGAGGTGACCTTGAGCAAGTTCCCCCAACTGTTCGGGGTGCGCTGGTTGATGGCAGCATCCTCACTCTGACATCTCTCCCTAAGTGCATGTCCATAAATTGTATATCAAACTATGTGTGTAGCATGATCAAAATAACACGAGTGGAACAATTGAATTTCCCCCATAGGGATTACTAAAGTACATTTCTTCGTATTCTACTTTTAATATGCAAGGAGATAAGAGCTGCCACTTTGTCTTCGGGGGTTGGGGGAGACGATGCAAACAGAAATGTCCTCACAGGAGCTTTAAATTAATTTGTTGATAATAATTATGTATTTTTATGTTTTACATTACCATGAATATGATTCAAATAAAGTGATTTCAAGAATAAAAGAAAAACCTGTTGGCCTAACAGTGATGGACACAGACAGAAAGAAGGGCTAACCCACATAAAGACTACCTGTGGGTCTCTATATTATTAGCTCACGCAGGTTACACAGGTTTCTGTTTTCAGCTGTTTCTCAGGATTGAAGGCTCCTCTGTTGTAAACACTCATTATCTGAGAAGGTCTACCTTCAGCACTAACAAACACTGCACTGCGCCTTTAAGATGAACACGTGGTACGTGCAAACATCCGGTTTTGTGAAAATGGAAATAAAATTGCAACAATGCTTTGACTAACAGCTTTGACGCAGGGAGTGTTGCCACACTGTAGATATGTTTTCTCACATTGTTTCCATGCTGATGAAATGTAAAGGTACGTCACATGGTCACGCTTTCATTGAAGGTGTTTTTTTTGGTCACTAATAGAAACTCAACGTTGTTTGTTTGTGAACAGATGGAGGCTGGCAGCCTTGTTTCAAGCAGAGAGGACATCTCTTCGTTGTTTCCTGAGCAAACGACTGGTCCCAAGAATAAAGTATGTGACTCAGACGGGGTTAGGTTGTTGACTGCTTGTAGCCATTATATCTCCACATACTAAACCAGCTCTTTGTCCTTTGTTCAGGATTTAAGCAGCCAGTTTTCCTCCGTGAGACAAGTACGTGGGGACGGAAATTGCTTCTACAGAGCCCTCTTCTTTGCGCACTTGGAGTCAGTCTTACACAATGCCAGGGCTCTGCAGAGGTCAGCTATCATTACAGCCTTCAGTCCAAATTGAAGTCACATCACATTTAATCTGTACTGACTTCTTCTATTTGCTTCTTCTTTTTCAGATTAAAGGAGAGAATAGTTCAAACATGTGAGGACTTCACCTCTGCGGGATTTGATGAGAGTTCCTTTAAGCAGCAATTGAGCACAGTATGTCTTCTTTCACATTCACACCATGGCCGTGGGAAGTAGGGGTGCTGAGGGTGCTGCAGCACCCACTGTTGGAAAAGGCATCACACATTTTTTTCTGGATGCATAAATAAGTTGAAACAAATACATTAATTAACACAATAAATCAGATTTTTTTTTTCTGAAAATGTAATGCCTGAGGAAGATTTGAGAAATAACTATATCAATTTTAAATAATTATTCATTTTAAAATAACCCGATGCATGGGCCCTGTGTGTGTGCCTGCTTAAAAACTAAACGTATTTGGATAAGTTCTGTTCAATGCGCTTTCCTGCCTTTTGGGCCTGTTTTACCAGGTTTGGCTTATATGCTCTTTGCTGTACAACAGGGTATGGAAGTTGCAATTTGTGAATTTATAATGAAAAGTTCTCTTGAAAGCTTGTATTCAAACCAGATAAATGAAAATAAAATGTATGTGTGCTATAGCCTATCAGTTGTAACCTAAATGCAAAAAGAAAATAAATTGCACCTCTTACTACAGCACCCCCAACTTAAAGCCACTTCCCACAGCTCTGATTCACACAGTTTATTTACTACACCAAACAGCTTGCCAACCACCTTTTGAAATTATTGCATGTTAACAAACATAAAGCACAACAAATTATACACAAACAAACATAAATATAGTAAGGGGCTCCTTCTCAATATCTCTCTCTCTCTCTCTCTATATATATATATATATATTTTTTATGATGTCTTTTCCACACGGCAGTTATCACCACTCGTCTTTTTATTCTGGTAATCAGTCCATTTATTCCAGCCTTGATCATGGGTCTGTGATTTAGTCCGCAGGTAATGTGTCAGTTTTTCCATGGATTATAATTCTTCCACTATGGCCTACCACTGTGCTGGACTTGGATGATCACTTTTAACCAGTTTCTTAGGGCGGCCTTTTTGCAGGCAAGAATCAAGATTTTAAAAAGTTAGATATCCTCTTTAGGGATCAAGTCATTAGGGATCAATAAAAAAAAATTTGATGAGGAAAAGTAATCATAAAATGCTCTGAGGTAAGAAACAAAGGGGATATATTGCAGGGAATAAACCATTCAGGGATTAAGACCAAGCAAAGTGAGCTGGGAATTTTTTTGTTATGGACTACCCAATTTGTGTGTATATCACATTGTCCCTACTAATATAATAGGTTTGACATAACTCACACTGTCATGAATAAGGTGATTAATAACAGATATATTGATAATTTAGGTTAGTAAGACTGGTTGTGGTGGTTGTGAACCTCTGTAATCTGGCCACAGTCAGCTTCATAACATTTTGCCACCCTCTTGAAAGAAAAATAACCTGTTTCAGAACAGCACTGGAATATTTTAATGGATGATGATTGCACTTTCAAATAAGTTTTAAAGCAACCATATGAAAGTGCACATATAATCCTTACACTGTATGCTACAACGAAATCTGGAGGCAGAGCCTTTTGATCTTGCACCCTCAACCTGTTGGTGCAGACCTCTTCTACTACAATCTGGATTTACTGTAATATCTTCATTAAAAATATACATGCGTTAACTTATTGTTATAGTCTTGGTATATCTTGTAAATCACGCTTGTAGAACCAGTTGGCAGAGTTTTTGTGTAACTGTTGTGGAAATACCTGTTTTATTCTCATGTTCTCTTGCAGGTTGTAAATGTCGTGGAGCAGTGTCAGGCTGATGAGCAGGAGAACCAGCTACTGCGACTCTTCAATGAGCAGTTGACCTCTGATGGCGTGGTGCAGTATCTCAGACTGCTCACTTCAGCACACCTGCAGAACAATGCAGACTTCTTCTGCAACTTTGTAGAGGCACCAAACCTGCACATGTACTGTCAGCAGGTTAGTAATAAAGTGCTGCTGCCATCTAGTGGGAAAATACTTATGATTACTGTTAAAGCTTTTACTAATTAGATTGAGATGATATTCAAATTTCAGGTATGGTTATATTTCTGTTCTCTGCCTGCAGGAGGTGAGGCTATGGCGATGGAGAGTGATCATGTGGACATCTTAGCTCTTTCACAGGCCTTAGATATCTGCATCCACATAGTCTCCATGGAGGGAGATGACCAGCAGTTAGCTCACCACATCATTCCAGAGGGAGCCGAACCGTCAGTACACCTCCTGTATCAGACGTCTCACTACACATTCTCTACCCAGATTGGAGCAATGACAAGTAATCCACAAGGACTCTCAGGGAAATTGACCTTGGGTGGAAAAATTCCAAAAACGGGCTCTTAGACAGAAAAACAGATTTTTATAAAATCTTGCCGTGTACAGCGAATGGACAGTATTTTTTACACATTTTTATGATATTATTCCAATGAATGAAACTGTCTTTATGTAAAAATCAGACTTAAATTCCATCAATATGATCTCTGAACCACGTTTATTAACATGTCACTGCTGCTCTTCTTTCTTTTGTTTTTTCTGCTTCTGTCGAGCGCCTCTCTTCAACTTCTGTTCGCTCTCCTGTAATGATACCATGGTGAGTGCACTTTCCTTCCCTGCTCGCGGCAGGTGAGGCAGGGAGAGCTTCCCCATCTGGGTCGGGTACCTGGTCTTTATCAAATTCTTGAACACTGGCTGAGAGATCAAATGCTTCAAATGCTTCTTCATCCCCTTCACCATTCTCTGCTGCTCCCTGTCAGTGTCCCTCATTCTTCCCTTTGCCTGTAGAAATACACATCACATTCAGCTGTCCGTATTTGAATTTTTAGCATGACAGAATGTGGGGACAGGAGATTATAATACCGATTAAAAGATCGTCATCCAGGTCCACCTCCAGGGCTTCTGCTGCCTGCCTGAACCAGGAGTTGTGGTGCTTTTCTCTGCTGTTGTGGAACTCGATCTTTTCTATCTGTCTGGCCAAGTTGACCCGCTCCTTTATGGGGACACACACACAACTTTTAACAACCAAATATAATCTCTTAACTGTCACAGAAAGATGGTGAACCTAACACGGGTCTCACCTTGATTGCCTCCATGCATGTGGTCTCTACAGGGAATAAGGGGAGCTCCTCGTCCTTCCCGAGAGTCTTGTAAAATCTTTTTGAAGTTCATCATGTCGTCTGGGCCGATGAGCAGCAAACTGAGACCCTCTTTGGTGGCCCTTGCTGTTCTGCCGCTCCGATGGACGTAGGTCTCAGACGTTCTGGGAACCTAGATAGTTTTATATTAATTACTATTCTTGTTGAAAACAGGCATGCACTTGTGTTTTGAATTTGTTACTAGCTTTCAGAAAGTAAACAAATGCTATGAACGAATGTCAAAACAGGCTAACCTGGTAGTGAATAACATGCTGAACGTTCGGGGATATCCAGTCCTCTAGCGGCCACATCAGTAGTCAGCAAAATGCAACTGTGAAAGACATCAGGGAGCACAGGGAGGAATTAAAAAATGTAGGACCATCATATATGCAGGTGAAAAATGATTACGGGTTCAGTCTGTTCTTTTTTTTCTGAGACAGAAGTAAGGATTCTTTGGTTTCAGTTGGTTTGTCCATAAAAAAAAAATGCAGTAGAGGTTGTCTTTTTTAAAGACTGTTACTAAAATGTTAAATTGTTGATTTTCTAAGTAGATACTATAAAACACAACATCTGAGAATGTTACTTCTACGACACAAGATTTGGAAGTTACCACGTTCATATTTTCAGCTAAAATGTGCAACACAAACACAAGTCCAGACAAATCTAGATCACTCGACTTATTTCTCAATCCTGGACCTCAGAGAGGTAGAAAGTGATACAGTTTCTGTCCTTTGTAGCAGCTTATCTCTGTCGTTACACCTTTAATAACCGTCAAAATATCACTACTGAAGAGAGTTCATTTAACACAGAACCAACTGTTACTGTTTGTAAACTTGTGATTAAGAATGTATTCTGTATCATGCATGCATTTTAATAAAACTTAACAGAACTCTTAAACTGATGCAATCCAGCCCTTTTCTTGCATATCAGATAAAGCTGATAACCTCTTGGCTGCATTAAATAAGCTTTTACGTTTCATCATGAGTACATGTTTTACTGGATAAAGTCAACCTCATGCGAATACTTGAAGACTGCAAGTGTGTGCAAGCCTCACCTGTCCCTCTCAGCAAACCTCTCCATGTTTTGAGGCGTTGTTTCTGGTGCATGTTGGCATGAAGAGGCAGAGGATTACAGTCCAAAATAACCACAGGGAGTTCAGCCTCTTGATACAGTCTATACTGTTAGCGAACACCATGGTGCGGCCGGGATACTGCAGCAGAAAGTAATACAGGTAGAAGTCCTTTTCATCTTTCTGGCAGTGGATTCGGGTCTCGTTCAGGGTCTCCACGGTCGCTTCCTTCCTGGTCAGGTCACGATTTTGGGTTTGGACCTGATCCCCACTCTCTCCATGAGAATTTCCAGGCTTGCTCCTCTTGTCCCACTCTCTTCCTTTTCTTCTGCATGATGCGCGTCGGCAGGGTGTGAGCCATCGTCAGAGTGGCAGAGAACACAAATGTTTGTCTCGTTGGATTAAAGTGAACGGTGTTTAGCATCTCCAGGAGACTGTCCAGCTCTGCGAAGTGGCCTCTCTCCACCATGCGGTCTGCTTCATCTATGACCAGACACCTGAAGGAAAACACAACCAGGAGGAAGGTAGCATGAAAATCACCACTGATACTGCTGAGGAAGTACTAACTTGAGGTAAAATACAGTAAAACACAAAGTTTGTAGCAAATGTTTAGTTTCAACAAACTGATTCAAAGCAAATTAATCATATAAATACATTAAAACGGAAGCAACTTTGAAAATGGGTGCTGTGGTGGAAAATTCTAATAGCAGAAACTGAAAATATATCACGATCCTTTGTCAGTTTCAACTTTTGAGTATGCCACGCAGTTGTACATTGGATTCATCAGGAAAATGCAACCCGATGTAATGTTTGCATATAATGTGCGAGTGTATTGGGTTCTGTTCAAATCTAACAATCATTAGTCTTCAACCCCCAAGACCTAAAAGATGTGTTTGTTTTTGATTCAGGTTCATCTGGTCCTTTAATGCACGGTGTATTGTCCTGATAGTGATCACAGTGATACTGCATTTCCTGTCGTATCTTAATGTTCTTATAATCATTTGTGAAAACACATGATTTATTTTGTAACACTTATATGTACTAGGCTGCAAAATCTAATAAAAGAGGGTTGAATTGTGACTCGCCTGAGCTGTCTCAGGTTCTGCAGATGTGGATGTCCCTCCTTGATCAAGTCCACAAGACGTCCTGGAGTCGCAATAACGATCTCTGGTTTCCGCTTCAGCATCCGCCTTTGTTTCTCTTGAGCCATTCCACCCACCACGATTGCTGTTTTGATGTCTGCAAGAGAAAAACATCTTCATTGTTACATTTAGAACTCTAACTATTAAAAAGTATCACAAAGCTTTGTTAACTCACCTGTGAATTTTGCCACAGCATCAATGTGGTGTTTAACCTGAACAGCCAGCTCTCTGGTCGGAGTGAGCACTAATCCAAGCAGAGGCTGACCCCGCTCACCAGATCCCTTTTCTCCTGCTACAGCAGCAGGGTCAACATCACCATCAGAGTGTTGATTACGTGAACACATTTGAGTTTCACATCATCTCCATCATCTCCTTCTTCTCCACTGTCATTTTCATCTTCACTGTCATGTTCGTTCCGTGTCACCATGGTCCTGCTCTGTGATGCTTTCACTCTCTTCTTCCTCAGCCTCCATTTCTTCTTTCTCCTCCTCTTCTCCCTCTTCTTCTTCTCCCTCATCTTCTTCTTCGTCTTTGTCTTCTTTGCGATTGTCCTCTAAAGCTGGTAAATATAAACTCTCCACCCCGCAGGTGCTTCAGCGTTGTCATCCACAGGCGTATCTTCACCGTTCCTCCATTGCAGGACGGTGTGAATGATTGGAATTCCAAACGCTAATGTCTTCCCGCTTCCTGTAATAACAGAGCTCACGTTAGTCTCACTTTAGAAACATGGAAGACAAAAGAGATGAGTGTGTTTTATCTTACCTGTCTCTGCTGCCCCCAGTATATCCATCCGATCCCTGATAGCAGAAGGCAAAGTCAGAGCTTGGATAGGGGTCGGTGAACCAAATCCAAGACTGCTCAGTGCTTTTAGCACCGGAGAGGGAACAAACAGATCCTTCCATGCACCAACATCAGTGTTTTTGTCATGAGAGCCAGAGAGGGCTGCATTTGTCCAATTCTTTGCCTGTTTTTCTGGGGCTTTCGTCACTATTTGTCGTGGGTTGGTTTGTCCTCGTCCACAACCTGAAGCTCTGATGGTGACTCCTCATTCGACTCCAGCCTCTGGTGTTTGATCCTTCTCTATCTGCAGTCTCTGTTTCTCTTCTTCTTCTTTTTGTTGCTCTTTTTGCTTTTTTGGGATTGGGCATCAGGTTCTGGGCTACTTGTGTTTTTATCAACTGTGTCTTCTACCTCTTCTTCCTCACCTGCAGCCTCACTTTCAATTTCCTGTGTGTCTTCTGCAGGGATGCACCTGGTTGCACTGAATCATCAGCAGACAGTTTCTTGTTCTTCTCTTTTGGCTTTTTCTCTGCAGGTTCAGCCTTCTCCTCCACCTCTGTAAACCTCCACATTAACCTCTTCTCCAGCCGTCGTCTCCTTCCTTAGCTTTCCTTTTCTTAGCTTTCATTCTTCTTCTTCTTCTCTTGCTCCTTTGTCAGTTCTTTTGCTGCGTCAGCTGCAGCCTTCTCGGAGTCAACCAGACGGTAATCTGTGAGCTCTTCAAAACACAACCAAACCCTCCAAACCTTCCTCTGAAAACAGACTGGGATCAAGCTCCACAGCTTTCCAGCTTCCCTTCGCACGAATGCTCCGTTTGGCTCGTTTGTCCATCCTGGAGGATACCCCCTTGTTTTTCGGCCTAATCTTCTTATCTTCATTTTCCTTGACAAATTGTCCGAGTTAGCTTAATAAATTACTTTTCTCACGTTGACGGAATAGATGAGAAGGCCGTGAACGGTCAGCTAGCTAGCCTCCACACATGAGGATCACTCAAACTGTGTACAAAATTATCTTACAAATATAAAACTCAAAAACTACACCGACCTTTAAACAACCAACAAGCACTTTGATTAAACGGAACTGAAAACTGTACCTCTACTGACTGTGGTTTTAACAAATGTCAAAGTACTACTGCAAATGATAACAACCACGCATGACACGAGGGCGCCGCCATGACAGTTTTGGTCACGTGGGTTGAAAAACTTTATTGTACAATAACCTGTAACAGAACTCTGGCTTCTTGCCACCTAATGATAAAAAAAAACGCCTACAATTTAATTAACTTTCTTACTTACAATAGCAGTAGATTTATAGCCCAAGTTATGCAATATATATGGTTGCCTAAATTTGTGTTCTATATATTTTTTATAATTAGTAATTTTATTGAGTTTTTAAAAAAAAAAAAAAACAAGAATTGATGAACAACAAGACATAACAAATAAAATGGACTATTACAACATCATATAAAATAACTAAAAATGCAAATAATGCAACAAAACAGGAACAAATAATACTAATAAATAAAAATAATAAATAAATAAATAAATAAAAAATAAATAAAATAGGTTGGCAGGAAACAGTGGGGCATTACATTTACGTTTTCATTTACAGTTACGTTTACATTTACATATTAAGGGCAATTACCGTACATTCTTCACAGGGAAAGTTCCTTCCCCCAGTCTTAAAGTCACTGAAGCTATCCCATTGTTCTTTAATCATATTGTTTTCTGGAGTTGCATTTCCCTAACATCTTCTCCATGCAGCATTTCCTGTCATCTGCTCCCTCCACATTTTCAGTGAAGAAGTTTCAGCCTTCTTCCAGAATCTCAGAATGAGTCTAGTACATGTTATGAAGCCAGTTGTTAAAATTTGTGTTATCTTAAAACTATAAATGTGACAGACTGTCAAATTTCCAATTTCACAAATCAGAATCAGAATCAGAAATACTTTATTTATCCCAGGGGGGGAATTCAGTCATTGAAGTTGCACCTATACACAATAAGTAAGAATATCAAATAATATTAATAGAATAAGTAATTAATAAGATATAAATACAAATACAATGAAAATAGTGATAAAAGTATGTAGAGAAGAAAAAAAAAGCTATGTAGAAAATACATGGTTGGATTATTGCTTTCAAACACAATTTTCCTCCACGTTTGTGCATTGTATGAAACTATTAGTGTGGATTGCCTAGGAACAAGTGAGTGCACATGAAAGAGTAGATTAATAAATGTGTAATGTTTGTTTTGGATGTACTCACTGTCAGAGGCGTCTTCTATATGAAAACTTTATCCAGAATAAAAAAAAAAAAGTAGACCACATCACTCCAGTTCTTAGATCTCTACACTGGCTTCCTGTCTGTCAGAGAATAGACTTAAAATCCTGCTGATGGTTTATAAAGCACTGAATGGTTTAGGCCCAAAATACATTGCTGATCTGCTACTACTTTATGAACCACCTCAACCTCATTTTCTAGTCATGAGCCATCAGAGGACTCTTCAATCAGAGCACATTCTGTCCAGGTATCAAGTCTCCAAACTACAATGTATGAGCACTTTCCTTCTCTAAAAAGATGAAATACAAACAATGAAAATAAACTTTCAATCTTTATTCATAGGGATCAGATATAAGCAGGCTTACAGTACAGACTAGCAGAGGCATTTCACGATTTTAGATTCATTATGCATCATCTCAAATAAAAACGTAAAAACTGAAATGTGCATGCATTTCAAAACTCCAACAGCCCAGTATACTGTTAGTTTTTGGTGGGGTCAACCACTCTGCCCATGAACAGCAGACAGTTTGTGTCTTCATGGTATATGAAGAAGAAAAACGGTCTGTTGATGATGAAGGTCCTGGGTAAGGAATATGGAGTAATGCCGATCGTCGTGGCTGCTGATGCAGTTGTCCCTGTCTCATCCACCTCGATTACAGCCTTGTGCAGCACCTGTGATAGAACAGATCAGAAAAGTCAAAAATCCTTCAACTTAAACAAGAAACATATTTTAACAGCAGTCTAAAAGTGAATACAAACCTCTGACACTTGAGGCTTTTGTTCGGGCTCAGCTTTGTCAAATTGGCTGATTCATTGAAGATGCTGGCCATGCCCATGTGTGGGAGAAGGTTGTGCAGAAAGTATGACTGCTCCATCTTGAACTTGGGCAGGCTGACTTCCAGTTTGCTGTGAAAAACAATATGGTGTCCGTGTTTGGTTGACTCACGAGATATCTTTTATTTCAGGAATTTGAAATATCTTGGCAGCACATGCAATCCACAATAACTCCAATAACACAAAATACAAACTATAAAATTGTTGAAAAGGTGAATGAAAGAGAAGTCTTGGAAGTGGATGTTAAAAGTGACATTTTCCTCTATATTAGTTTTGTGCTCTCACCTTTTTTCCAGATTTTTAATCCAGCTGAGGAACCTCTCAGCAGTGATCTCCTCCTCAATCGCAGTGTAGTCCCTGCCTCTGTTAGGGAGCAGAATGAGCATAGACACACCCTCTGTGTATGGTAGCTTTATAACTTTGGCACCAAGAGGGTTGTCTTCTGTCACGTAGAATGTATGCTCCAATATCATCATCTGCACTTGCACAACTCTATAGTTGTCTTGAAGAAGGGGGCAGTGATAGTGAAGTAGGGGTTGAAAGGCTTCAGCCAGCCTCCTGTTGAGGAAATAATACTTTTAGTTTAACTGCAGCACAAAGGTCAAGGTCAAAGACAAATGGGAGTAAAAGCAAGAGACAAAGTTGAAGTTCACAAGATGACTCAACTTACCCCGGAAGAAAATAGTGCTGATTAACATGAGCTGAGTCATTGAATCCAGACTTGAGATCATCTCAGTAATTTTGTTCTCAGTCTTTTGCTCAATGTACTCGTTAATGACTCTAATACTCTCGTCTGTGTTTGAAAAGTTTACACTTTTGATATCAGCATCAAAAAACGTCTTGATTTGGTTTTCAAATACCCCCTCCACCTCAAAACTGCGGGCTCATAAACAGTGCCATGCTCTGATCCAGTTTCAGTGATGCGTTCTGTGTGATGTTCTCATTGAGGAGCTGAAAGAGTTTGGGGATGAGCTCCGGCTGATCAGCCCGCTCCAGCTGCTCCAGGTTGAGCCCCTTTAGTATCTCCTGATGTGTGACACCATCCGAGGCCATTGAGAGAGCGGCAAAGCTGTTTGAGATGCTCAGAGGGGAGAAGAAGATGTTGTTGTCGTGGTAGCCTGATATTGTTCTGTATAGGTTCATGGCACAGTCCATGTTTTTGAAGGAGAGGTCAGAGACGGTGGCGTTTGGAAGGGGGGCTTGGTGGACAGGAGTGAGGAAGCACAGGTAGGTTAACAGGAAAATAAAGCCCATCTTCATTTTGTGTATCTCCATATTTGAAATGCGGAGAAAGTTTTGGTGAGGCAACCTGAAAATGCAACACATAGACATCAATAAAATGTTGAAATAGCACAACTGGACATTCACTATACCGTTACAAGAACTGATAGTGAACATGAGATTATGTTCCATTTAATGTAAACCAAATGAGTAACCTCACTTTTAAAATGCAACACATATTTGTCACAGAAAGAAATACATATCCGAGGGGATCCGTCATACGTACCTTTCAGCTTGGGCAATATCACGACTGAAAGCTCCATCTATTATTTGGGGATACAAAGTGCAAGTACACACTGAGTGTTACATATTAACCAAATGCTGTGTTCTGCCACATGGATGGAGTCAGAGCTGTTTAAGAAACAGTTAGGTCTATTCTTCAGAAGCGATGTCATAGTGTGGTAATATATTAGTATTTAATTACAAAGTCATGAGTTTGGCGCTGATTAAGCTCAGAGTATATAGACGGTAGAAAGTCATGGAAAGAGCAACAGCCATCATGAGTGAAGCACAAATTAAGAGCTCCCTCTGGCGACTGGCTGCAGTATAGGTCATAAAGCCCGCCTCCTCCATTATAACAGATGGAACATGGTTCAAACTAGAAAATTAAAATACATTTTTTCAAACATGCTGATTTATAAATATATTTAAATGACATTGCTGTTTTGTAATTGTTTTGTCTGTTTACCCCTTGTCAATGTCGGTATGGATGTGAGATGTGTGTGATGTGATCAATGTTATGGGGTGGGTGGGATCTTAAGGGTGTTTGTGTTAATGTGTTTTATAACATCATCCACAGAACTCTGTTCCAACTATTACATGTCACAAGACCTATTGTTTGTCTGTCTGTGCAGAAAAAAAACAATAAAGAAACTTTGGAATAAACATGCTGATTTATGTGAGCTTCCTCTTTAACTCAACACAAGAATCTATTCTGCTGTGGATTGTACCAACCTGAGGAATCTTTTTCCGGATGTGAAATGTGTTTGACCATAGACTATATAAAATATGGACGTAGTATCCGTGATGTCACCCATCTGTTTCTGAAGCGCTGTTTTGAGGACAATCGTCGGTGGGAGCCATATTGCTGCTGTCGAGCGATTGTGACGTAAAGAGGCGGAGTTTGAGCCTGCTAACCAACAGCTGCAGTGTTCCCACCTGTCAATCAAGTCAGCTGTGCCTCTCATTGGAAGACTCGTACTCTCAAAAGCTTCGAAATTGCTGCGTTATGAAAAGAATTCACCCCCCTACAGTGTGTGCCGATTGAGAAATGAGCTATCCA
Organism: Notolabrus celidotus; assembly: GCF_009762535.1. NCBI lineage: Eukaryota > Metazoa > Chordata > Actinopteri > Labriformes > Labridae > Notolabrus > Notolabrus celidotus. The sequence goes on from NC_048293.1 coordinate 17,863,370, forward strand.
GACTACACTCGTCTTTTGAACCAGGCTGTAAACATATTTATTTCTGCTGTTAAGATCGGCTTTTTTGAATTGATGTGTATGTGGTTTCTGCTACTTCCGGAGCCAGCCTCGAGTGGATCCTTGATGAACTGCAGTTTTAGCACTTCCGCATTGGAATCATATTTTTAGACCGAGGTTGTCGCTTGGTTTTGATTGGTGGAAGGGGTGTGACATCAGCTGCATAGCTGCATTTTTTGGCTTCAATGGGGAAGCTTTGTCCGTTCAATATACAGTCACTGGTAGAGAAGGCACTCCATGTTCAGAGGCAATAGTCCTCATTTCATTCATTGTAGGATTGATCCCGGTCCCAACATTTGGTGCAAGTAATCTCCTTGTCTCTCTCGAGCCGTCCTATCAAAAAACAATACAAAGCCCCCAATACATTCACTTAAAGAAACAGGACATGAGAAACTTTGGGAGGAGTGAATATCACTTTAATCCATTTAACAAGAACTAATACATTAAATGAAAGAATGGTGTCATGTAGAATTTAACAAAAGTAAAGAATACTGATTTTAAGAATGTAGTGAGTGAAAATAATGTCGAGAAAAAGAAGTCAGCTTTGTCACAAGTGCATTTAATAGAAAACAAAAGCCTAAACAGAGCAAATGGACAAAAAACAACCATGAAACTACTGAATCTTGATCGGAGTCATCCAGCACAGGAGATCAAACTTTGAGTGACATAGGGTTCTTTTAAAAGGGGGCCTTGAAATATATCTATACTTAATAATATCGTTTCCAAAGACCGTGACTGTTACTATGTCGGTGCTTCACTGTGGTCAGCTCAGCTTAATGTAGTATCAGGTTTCCAGGACTGAACTGAAACTTGCAGGATTATGAGAGATACTTTAAACACGTTGTGATAAGAAAGAAAATAATACAAGGTGTGTTCCTCTCTTTGGGTTTTAAATCATTAAAATTATGCAGTTCAATAACAGTCAGCCTTCATTTCAAACATGAAATGCGTTTTGAAAGGTCGTCAAACAGCCATTGCTTTCAGGAGCCTGAACCCAAGGCAACCTCAGTGCGAAGTCTGTTATCTCTGTGCAACTAATTTCTACAGCATTGCTTTAAGTCTTAGTGGAGTACAGGATAAGTAAAATGTGTGAATGGGCATTTTCTTTATTTTATTTTTTGACTAAATCCCTTGTTTCACAACAATACTGATCAACTTAAACAGTAGCTGAAGTCGTTCTCCATCTGCTGTGGGCTTCACCTTTCAGTTTTTTGTTTAATGGCTGAGGATCATACCAAGAAAAGTTAACAATGTCTTTATGTATAAGCTGCAGTTTATGTTTTTTACAGAAAGCTTCTTTGTTCCCCATCACATGTCAACTTAAGCAGAACAAGATATGAAAAATATGCATCATTTAAAGCATCTGAGATGTAGGACATAGCTCTACAGAATTGCTCACCCTCTTTTAAAGATGGACAAAACACCCTTGAATTCAGAGTTGTGCTATCTTATATTATTCATAATGCCTACTCATACACTTAAAGGTAAAAATGAAGCCACAACATTGGAAATAAGTTGTCCCAAAACCTTTAGAACCTTTTACTCCTCGGCATCCACAAGTAAAATTATTAATGATGTGAAGAAGAAATGACCTGGCTGAAAGATGTCTCAGAAGTTTGCCAAGAAGAAATGATTCCAAACCTACGAACGTGCTGTTGTGGGTCGAGCAGTGGAATTATATCTCATGATAGAGAAACACAAGTCAAATGTAGAGAAAAGACAATCCGTCATTACCTTTCTTTCTTTTTTATCTGTGGTGTTAACATTAGTCTCCTCTCACAGTACACCCATTTCTGTGTGTTTTCACCCTGACACAGGTTAACACTCTTCTTTGTATGCTGAAGATTCTTTCCATCTCATCAAGAGGAAAAAAATAACGAATAAAAAACAGTATACAATAGAAATAGAAGGCGCCATGGTAAAAGGCAATTGCAAACTTGGATTAACTGCATCATGGGTTCTGTAGTCACCCTTTTCCCAACGTCAGAGCCTCAGTTAGTTGGATTAGACTAACTGCTGCCTTTTCTCTGCCATTATTCTCTTCTCTAAAGCCCGTCAGCGAACTAACCAGGGGGAACGCGTCAGCCTTCTGACTGTCCTTATGTCCGCGTGTGCAAAAGGTTAGAGGAAGGAGCAAAGCCACCCCTGTGTGGGGTTGCCAATCCAGGCAGCTGGTAAACGACACAGGCAAACCTTTCACAGCTTCACTGGCTGGGCTTCTGTTGTTGGTCCTGTTCAGTGCTAGTGTCTACAGAGCCTGCAAGACAGAAGATGCATCTTTATTACTTCATGTATTTCATTAACTCCTTTGATAGCCTTTTATTTCATAAAACTTCAGGGAACATTCTGCACTACATTTATTCCGAATGTAAGCTGTACTTACTCGACCCACCTGTTGATTTCGGGTCTGGTTGTTGAGGAATGGTTGACTGAGCTTGTTGCTGTTGGCTGAAAAGACCACAGACAGATTTTAGCATCAGAAGGACTGATTCATTCTCTGTTTAACCAAAGAGGTAGGTTCAACATAATGTAAAGTAGACTTAAATAGGCCATTAATATCAGTGTAATAAAACAGCAACAACAAAAATGTTTAAAAAATGCGCTTTACTGACTCTGATCAATGCTGTCTTAAAATTTCAACCACATAATAGAACATTGCTTATGAGTGATTAAAGTGATCAGTAAAACCCACCGGTCAAAATAAGCTTGTCTTCTCCTCCGCAGCTCTTCTGCTGTGAGGGTCTCATTCTGGCCTTCTTTTTGTCCTCCAGAAGTGCTTCCTGATTTCACGTTTCCCATTTCAGACTCTGATGACTTGTTGCTCATCACTGCTCCTGTAATATTGATAAAAGAGGACTCAATTTTCAGTATTGATATTTGCAAAAAAAAGTACAGTTTTTGAATCAACCCTCAAAGCTAGATGATCGTTAGTAGGAGTTCATGAGTTTAAGCCCCCTGTGTCCAAAGATTAGTTCCCAGAATCAACCACTGCGCCTTTTTCATTAACATTTTATACTTTTAAAGAAAACCCTGACAAGGAAACAAAAGACATTTTAATGACTTGTTTTTTTTTTTTACCTTGCATGCTGAGCTGTATGGCCCTGCGAAGATCAGCTTCTTCATCTTCGACATCTATGTCCTGTCTGCTGAGAGCCAGCGCTCTCTTCAGCTCATCATCGTCATCCACAACCTCATCCTCTGGAGGAAAGCCCACCTCTGCTTGGCTCAGAGCTGCTGACCTCCTGCTCACAGAAAAATGCTTCATCAGTTACCAATGCTACGTTTTTAGCAACTGAAAAATCCAACAAAACCACACTTTTTTTTTGGTGTAATGTTTAAGTTCTCATTCTACTATAAGATTAGAAACAGTAATATGCACCCTGCACTTGTCTGGGCCTCTTCCTCTCCAATAAGCCTCGGCCTCTGCTGCTGCTGCACTCTCATGATCCTTAGGATCTGCTCTGCTTCACACTCAGGAAGGTTCCCTCGGATCACAAATATGGAATAACCTGCATAAAAACAACATTTATTACTCTATCATCATTGCAACATCTAAAAAAAATTGTAAATAAGACAAGAGTAGAGTTTACAATACCTTCTTGCTGTAGCTGTGCAAGGAAAAGGGCTAAATAGGTGTCTGATATCAACTCTGGTCCAGTCAACAGTGAATTCAGATTAAACCACTGCAATGAAAACAATAACAGTGTTTACATAGAATCAAGCTGTGTTTAACTTTTTATGAAAGCAAGAGTCTCATACCTGCTGGCCAAGTTTGCGTATAGTAAACCAGTGCTCCTTGTAGTTGCAAATAAAGGCTTTCTCATTTCTGGAACAAAAGAAAAGAAACAAGGAATAGTTTTCATCATTAGCTTCAACTATAAGGCAGCCATGTTTGATGTAGTAATAAAACACAGTTTCAAAGAATCTTTACATTGGATTAATCATCAGGCTCTGATACTCCCGGCTGTTGAAGAGGATTAACTCCAGGCCCCACACTCTTAGAGCATTGCTAATTACCTGAGAGAATAAGACAATAGAATAGGAAATGTATGTAATTAACTTTTTATATTTTTTAACCTATCATTGGACTAAAATACAAAGCTAAGCGAATGACTTAAACTCACTTGTATTGAAAAGAACCCGCTGTCATCCATGTTTCCAGATGGTTGCTGGAGACACATGCACAGAACATACATCATCTGTTCAGTGATAGCATTTATGAATCAGCTTCTACTTTATAAGAAAAATCTACGTTGCCTCACCTGTAAGAAGGTCCTGTACTCCTCACTGCCCATCCCTCCTTCAGCCATCCTCATCCTCTCCTCTTCATCAAGCTGATGAGCGATGGAGGACAGATCCACAGGAGTGAAATACTCACCCTGCAGGAGGTTGTTAAGACAGTGTTGGGCACATAGAGAGCCCTCTTGCTACAAATAAAGCATAAGTTATTGATAAGTGACACTTCTAAAGTAACAGCACAATGAACCCACTGCTCTTAACAATATAGATGGTACCATGGCCACAGAATCGGCTTATACAGAAGTGGTTTGTTTTGGTCTGCACACGGTAACAGTCATACTCCAGACAGCTAGCTTAATACTCGTTTAGAAGAACAAATAGCTATTTTAAGTTAGTTAATTACCTCACCTGATAAAAATAACATGCCTTCGACTGTTAACTAGCTTTCTATTGTTACTTAAGACTTACAGGAAACTTTTCATAACATTTGACTAGCAGGTGCAGTTAGCATTTTAGCTGTCTGGACAACAATACTCCCAAACACAAGCGCAAATCTCTGAACGGCGACCAGAAAGCGCCTGAAAACAAATCACCGCCTAACGCAGCAAGGCTCCTCGAATAAACACCAACAACAACTTACAGCTAATTATTTATCATTGAACGTTTTAACTTACTTTCTCGTGAAATATAGAATCCATATTCTGCTTTCTGTCAAACATTCAACTCTGACCTCTGGCCCCGTTGCATTCATCACTACAGAAAGGAGGGACGATTTGGAACAGCGCCCTCTAGTGGTTGGCGGCCTTCACCAGTATCAGAATCAGAATCAGAATCAGCTTTATTGGCCAGGTATGCTTGAACGAACACACAAGGAATTTGACTTGGTAAACTGTGCTCTCTTTGTACAAGGCATAAGAATAAGACATACAAATAAAAAAAAAAAATAATAACAATAACATCAGCTATAAATACAAAAGAACAACAAATAGGCATGACTAATATGTACAGGCTAAAATCATTTGTTTATTAGTTTATTTGACAGGGGCCATGCAAAACAAAAAACTGTCAAGCCAGAGTTAGCTATAAGCTAATTTTCATCTGTGGTCCCTGGGCAGGAAGATGTAAACAAATGTACAATATAAATGATAAAAAAAACATACTAGCATTTAAAACAATACATAGGCTACTCAACACAGTCCATCACTAATAACGACACATTGAAAATCACATTTCATTGTCTCTAAATTGATGCATTCAGATGATCACATAATTGTTTTTCCTTGAGCCATAATTTCACTTTACTTTTAAAAACACTGAGGCTTGTACAGTCTCTTACGTTGGTAGGAATTGAGTTCCATTTTCCTGCTGCTCTGACTGAAAATGCAGACTGTCCAAATGCCGTCTGCCTAAGTTTAGCTGAACAGTCTCCTCTAGCTGATGCCCTGGTCTCCCTAAGATTGTTCCTGCAGAGTAACACACATTGTTTAAGTGGTGGTGGGGCCTGATCATGAATTAATTTATACATCAGACATATATCTGCATAACAAAAAAAAACAGTCAAGGGTCATTAAGTTATATTTCGTAATGATTGCAGAATATGATAATAGTGCAGTGGTGAGTAGCAGAGGCAGTTTTTACATAATAAAAAATAGTAGTTAAAAAATAAAATATATAGAAATCTGGAATTCTGCTTGGAGAATTGTTGCACTGTATATTTACATGTATATTTACAGAGAGTATTTATCTGACAGGTATGACACTGTTATGGTTTAGTGTTCATCAGAGTGACAGCCTGGGGGAAGAAACTGTTCTTATGGCGGGTTGTTTTGCTGCACAGTGATCTGTAGTGCCTGCCGGAGGGGAGGAGTTTGAAGAATTTGTGCCCAGGGTGTGAGGGGTCAGCGGTGATGCTACCTGGCCGTTTCCTGGATGGGGGGTAGGTCGACACTGATGATTTTTTCTGCAGTCCTTATAGTGTGTAAATATTATTATTTAGCTTTTTTTGTGTGTAATTTCCCTTTAACTATAACTGGTCATTTTGTCTTGGTTTTATTAGTCTTACATTTTATTTCTCTGAGGACCCGGACTCTGGTGTTGAGAATCCTTTAATAGTTCTCATCCACCAAATTTGGATGTACTTGCCAAATTTGACCATCATGTAATAGGACTCATAGGCAGCCAGCAGAGGGCAGGTTTGGCAGAAGTATTTGTCAACAAAATGCTTATTTTTACCAGAGGCGTATCTGTAAACCTGTAACTGAAACAAAACAAAACACAAAATAGCTACAGATGTCTCTCTGCACAAAGTGTGACAACATTTCCCTGTTCCTGAATCAGGTTCTAGCAGTGTCGCAAAATGTTTTCGATTACAAGGGGAACGGTCTCCTAGTGACACCTCCTCCTTTACGGCAAATGGAATATGGCGGAGGGTGAGAAATCCCAAGACGGACTAGAGCTCAGCAAGGTATGAGTTTTAAAGAGGTCTTATAGCTGACAGTGGGTTCAATGAGTGAGGGACTAAACCCTGAAATATAACGTGTTAATTATTTTGTACTACATGTTTCCACTGTCCAGTTAATATCATCAACTTCCCAGGCTAGCATCCGGGGCTAGCTCCTGTGCTAGTTATCCTAATGTTAAAAATATTTCTGCAGAGGCTTTCTTATTCATCGCTGTTATACAGTGAGTAAATGTAGCAGGTATGGAATCATGACAGGTTATATTTGTTATCATAGTCAGGGGAAATATGTTAGCATTCTCCGCAGTGTGTTAATCTCCATCCTTTGGTTATTTGGTGACCGCTTCTGTCCGTCCTGCTGCAGGATATCAAGAGTTCAGTCGAGTTGATCCATTTTCATTATCACCATTGTCCCTCCTGTGTGTGAAACTGTAACTACTGCAAGGTGTTGTTATCAGATTGAAAGTGAAACTGTCCTACTTTGGTATGTTTTCATTACGTAAGACATCCATTAACCAGTGGTGGACAAAGTCCATGTCACCATTACTTAAGTCAGAGTATAGATCCTCCTGGTTAAATATTACCCCAGTACAAGTGAAAGTTGTTCCTTCAAATTATTACTTGAGGTAAAGTACTTGAGTACATGCTTTTAAAAATACCTTTACCTTTAAAATATCTCAAAATGTATATTCACAAAGCATGAGTGCAGCCAAGAATGCATTTGTGTACATTCTGCTACGTTATGTGTATCTAGAAAACATTATTTCATATCTAAAAAGTTTAACATGAAATATAAACAGCAACTAAGTTACTCCAAGCACAGACAAGTTTAAAATGTTCATCTGGAATAAAACAGGTTTGTCATCTACAGACCTCCACATGCTTTCTCAGGTTAGATGGAGATGTTTTGTAGGCTGTGATGAAGTTTGTGTGGTAAACAGATCAGATATTTACAATAATACCAATCATTCTTTATTTCAAAAACCTCAAACTTGGGCTTGAAATATAGCTGTGGTGCTCAGGTAGAGAATCATCATCCTTCTCAGCCATAGCCATCATAACCATGACTAAATGAAGGCACTGATCTGAATCATTTTTGCTCTGCATTAGCGATACACTCAACCAAGGTACGGCTACACCATTTAGACAAATCAAACACAAGTACATGAACAGTTTACGGTCTTTGGGATCTGATTTCAGAAAAGAAAATTCATCAGCTGACTTCAAAGCAAAAGAAGTGAGTAATTAGAGCACTGATAGAAATGTAGTGGAGTCAAAAGTAATAAGTTCCCCCAAAATAATAATACTCAAGTAAAGTACAGATACTGAAAGAATGTACTTAAGTACAGTACTCAAGGAAATGTACTTTGTTACTGTCCACCACTGCGTAAGACATCCATTAACACATGTGGTTACATTGACTTGATCAACTACAACTATCAAAGCAAATAAGTGAAAAGTACTCTTTGCACTGTTTACATAATTAAAACCAGAACTATACGAAGGTAGTGAAGAAGACACCCATCAGCAATGTATCCATTATGAATCTTATTTCTTGGATGCCCTGAATGGAAAAATGCTTGTGGTAAAATAGGTCCTTGTCACTGTAATGAGTAAAGGTTGTTTTTGTCATTCAAAACTTCCATGTGTAAGCTTACACCCTCCCATGGGTGTTGCATGAGACAGATAATTTGTTGGGCTACTGGTTCTACCATTTACATGTAAAGAATGCAATACCTGCCTTGACAGCACATTGTCATTCCAATCCCACATCAATAATGCCACCCGGTCAGCATACTTCCATCTCCGTAACATCTCTTGCATGCGTCCGTCTCTCTCCCTTAACAGTACCGCCATTTTTGTTCACACCCTGGTCACCTCCCGCCTAGATTATTGCAACTCCCTTCTTTTGGTTTACCCGACAAATGCATCCATAAACTTCAACTGGTTCAAAATTCCACTGCCCGCAACATCACCAGAACCCCCTCCACCAGCCCCATCACACTGGTCCTGCAGCAACTCCACTGGCTTCCAATTAAATACTGCATCATTTTTAAGATTCTGCTTCTCACTTTCAAGGCCAACAACAACCAAGCTCCTAAGGACCCCATTGAGCTCCTCCATACAGAAATACCAACCCGTAGTCTCAGGTCCTCCTTTTCCACCCAACTCACCCTCCCCACCTGCTCGCTTGGCCACCATGGGGTCAGACCCATCAGCCGCTCGCCCCCCCGCCTCAGGAACATTCTCCCCCAGGACGTACAAAATTCCACCTCTCCCAACACCTTCTAATCCCGCCTCAAAACACACCTTTTCCATCAAGCCTACTCACTTTAATCTGTCTTTATGGGACTGAAATGACCCCCTTCATTTTTATTAGTATTGTATTGTTATTGTTGTATTTATGTATGTTGTAAGGTGACCTTGAGTGTCCAGAAAGGCGCCTACAAATAATCATACTTTTTAACTCACCTTTAAACTATGAGTTACTAAAGAACAATTAACAATCCTGTTTCGATACCCATGTTCAGACTGACACTCCTGCTCTTCTATTTTTTGTAAATATAATTAATGGGTTGACACTTCGGGCTCGTCTGACAGAAAAAAAAACACCCAGCATGCATTATGGTTCTTCTCATCTGCTGCCAGCCTAAACAGGAAGTATCAAAGTGAAACTGCATCAGTAATTCAGTATATCTCAAGAGGATGCTATGTGGTATATTTCCCACTAAGACCTTCATTTCCATACTGCACACTTATAAAGAGAAACAACAGAAACCTCTGTTTAGTGTTGGTGTCAACAATCAATACAAGAGAAGATTTCTTCCCTTATAATAACTGCGGTGGAAACTGACGTGTGTCATTGCAAAAAACCCTACATCCTCTTCTCTGCTGTTTTGCAGAAATGGCTGCAGGCCGCAGACGGCAGGACGGAGCTGCTCCGCTACCTGAAGGAGCAGGTGCCGAAAATCTTCTGCCTGAAGAAAGAGTCCAGCCCTCAGGAGGAAGAGGAGCTCATGCAGAGTCGACTCCTTCACCCGCTGGAGTGCTTCCTGTTTGGAGAGGACCCTGAGGAGGGTCTGGAGAAGCTCAAGCAGGGCAGCACGTCCTCGCAGCTCTGCGGACGCGTCTTCAAAGAGGGGGAGACTGTTTACTCCTGCAGGTCTGACAAGACACCAATGAATTTTAGTAATAAATAAGTTATTACAGCAAATAATGGATAAATGCTCAATCTACATTTTCTCTAACCATCTGTTTTTTGTGCAGGATGATAAATATCAAGCCCTGGATGAATACAGGATGTTAGACTTCATTAGTTATTTTTAGCGGGAAACATATTGGCTCAGAAGACAATCATTTATTCAATCTTCCCAAATGGCTGTCAAAAATGAAGAAATAATGATAACACTTTCTAAGGCCTTAGTGTTAAGAAGTCTTTGTATAATCTTTGAATTATTTGAAGTATCACTTGTATACATAGAGTATTCCTGTCGTTCTGTCCACCAGTTTTTCTCAGCAGTCTTCTTAAAGATGTCACAAAGCTTTTATGTCAATATGAGACACATTTAAGAACTTACTGGGACGTCTTTGCCTTTTTTTAGCTGTGTATTCCAGTAGCTGTTTTCTTAATATATTACTGTCATCATGTTCTCATAAGTAAGGACAGCTGGCAGCTTGATTAACCAGTGCTTAAGTACTACAATCTTAAGTCACTGAAAACAAGTAACTCATTGATAGAGTAACAAGTGTGTGCTTGCTTTTGACTGAAACAGATCCTGTGGTTCTGTACTCAGTGTTTAGTGCAGCCAATGACGCTGACAGGTCATCAAGTTAACCATGCAGATGTTTGCATAAAGTGTATAATCTTAGTTAACACATAAGAAGTCATTGAATGAATGAATCTAGTGACATGTCTTTGAATAATTTACTTTCTTGATTTTCTTTTTCCTGAACTGAGTAATGAACTCTATTCTTCTTATTGCAGGGATTGCGCCATAGATCCCACATGTGTCCTGTGCATGGACTGCTTCCAGGATAGCGTGCACAAGAGCCATCGCTACAAGGTTAGTGTTTATATGAATGGATTTGGAAAGTCCAACTTAACTGTATTCTGTCAGTATGTCAATCAGTCACATAGATGCACTGGTGGTTGGGGCCCTGTTGTTCTAGCGGTCTACCATAGACTGTTTAAAAAATGGACGTAGTATCCGTGGCGTCACCCATCTGTTTTTGAAGCGCTGTCTTGAGGCCAATCGTTGGCGGGAGCCATATTGGAAATGTTGAACTCAACATGACTGCTGTCGAGCGAGTGTGACGTAAAGAGGCAGACTTTGAGCCTCCTCGCTAACAGCTACAGTGTTCCCGCCTGTCAATCAAGTCAGCTGTGCCTCTCGGAATGGAAAACTGCTAATCTTAAAGGGATATTTCAGTTACATTTCACTAGTGCTCCTGCTAGCCACAATGAGTGCCGGTGAGCTCTTCCCTTTTAATGAGAACATTCCCAGATGACCAACAGGCAAGCTAGGCTACAATTCTCTGTGGACGGTGACACCTCTTTAGCGTAATTCTTCTAAAGTTAAGAAAATATGGTCCAGGCACTCATCACGGTGCAAATGCATGCACCAGTAGAAAAAATTGGAGCTATTAAGTTTGCCGTCAGAAACCCCCTTTGTTTTGGCACTATTTTCGGACGCACCTCACAGACCGGTGTTCTTCCGCTGCATGAGCACGGATACACGCTGATCAGCTGTTTGGATCAACAAGCACGTAGCAGGATCAAGTAGTGGTATCGGTCTTTAGAGTGAATTCAAGTCACTTTTCTGCAAATTTAAAAGATGGTACGATCTTTTCTTTATCCCGGGCTAGCAGGAGCACTAGTGTAACTCATACAACCCCACTTCAAAGAAACAGAAATAGCCCTTTAATATCCTCGAAATTGTTGCGTTATGAAACCCCCCCCCCCCCCCCCCGTACAGTGTGTGCCAATCTAGAAATGAGCTATCCAGACTAAACTTGTTTTATATACCAGGCTGTAAACACGTTTATTTCTGCTATTTTTTGAATTAGTGTGGTTTCCTGGTTTACTTCTGGAGCCAGCCTCAAGCGGATCCTCGATGAACTGCAGTTTGCAGCACTTCCGCATTGGCTTCATATTTTTGCCGCTTGCGGTCTTAGCATGCCCCATATACAGAGGCTACAGTCCTCGTAGCAGCAGTCCCAGGATCGATTCCTGACCATTAGCTACATGTCTTCCCAGCCTCTCTGCTTCCCACATTTCCTGGTAGCTCCAACTTTCCTATCCATTAAAGGCAAAAATGCCAAAAGAAACCATAACTAAATAAAAAAATAAATGATAAAAAAAACAATCAGCCACTGTCATTTTGGAAAAACAACATTTGGTGAAAAGTGTCTGTCTACATCAGATCTATGGTTGATGTCTTCCAAAAAGCCATATGAGTTAATCAGAATCAGAATCAGAATCAGCTTTATTCGCCAAGTATGCTTGAACACACAAGGAATTTGACTTTAAAGTTTCCCTTTTATGTTAGATTCCCACGTTGGCTTAATAATGACTCCAAACTTAAAGAAGTCGTGATCTTGACTGATACAGTGTTTATATAATAACTGTACTTAGTGTGTCCATTACCATGTAACTACATCTCTCCCTCTGTGACTTACACTATGTGTTTTTCTTTCCCCCAGATGCACGCATCATCAGGCGGGGGCTTCTGTGATTGTGGGGACGTTGAAGCCTGGAAGATCGGCCCCTGTTGCTCCAAACATGACCCAGGGGCAGCCACTGCCATGGTAACGGTGAGTTACATAATAGAGCGGAAAAAGGGACGTGGGAGGGGTGTGCGTGTCCCATTCTGTGTCAGTGAACCCCAGAATGCTTATTTTCCCATCTTAATCCTGGCTGATGCTCTCTTGGCTGTGACTTTGGCTCCGGAAACGAGAAAGAAAAGCACTTTGTTGACCTGAAACAACAGAGAAAATGTATAACTAGGTTAAAAAGCTTGGAGGGTGATTGAGTGTGTAAAAGCTGGTGGAAAACAGTTGCTTTAATCCCGCTAAATAGTGCAGAGGTGCTGCTGGGACACATTTTGCTGATTGATCCTGTTCAGCACTTGTTTGTCAGGCCTTTCTTTGCTGATCACTGTGATTCTCTGATAGGATCGTGCTCAGGGGCTTTGAGCGAATGCACATCTCGACAGCTTTGTGCCTGTTTTCCGTAAACAGCAGGTGCTTCTGTTAACAGAGACATCAGCAGACCCTGTCTGTGAGGCTGCTTTATGTTTTCTGCACCAGCTTCCAAACTGTGACCACACATAAACCTCCACACTAAGCATCAAAAAACACATAACAATGTTTCCTGTTGTTTAGCCTCTTGAAGATTCCAGCGCTTTTTCTCACACAGCAGTGTGACGTAGACGCTGCTGTAAACACACAGACATGCTGTTTGTTTTGTTTGTGTGTTAAATATCTGACATTTGTATGAAAAATATGAAGCTGCTTTGAGGAATGTTTGCTCTCAGGCTGCTTGCTTTTCGAAATTAATATCAAATTCCCTGCTTAGCTTTCAGGACCAAAATATTTAGACCAGCCCTTTGACATAGTGTACACACTGCTCGTGACACAGGAAATAGAGTATTAGTAAATGTCATTCTAACAGGCTTAGTCATTGTCAGATGAGCTCTGCAAAATAGAGAATCTGATGAATAAAGCAAAATCCTGGAGGATACAAAATTAAAAAAGGTATAAAGTTTACCTGCAGCCATATTTGTATTCTAGATTGCCTGATAAGATGAAATGACACACAGTTTGTCGTCACTACATCACTGTTGACAGGTTAGGAAAGTTGTTCTACAGCACTACGGCTTCTCTAAGTTAGTGGACTGTATTTATATACTAGAACTAAATTTATAATATTTTACACCATAAGAGTCTAATGGTGATGTGCAAAGTTACCATAATGTCATTGTTTTATCAACATTTGTTATCATATTTATTTATTTAATTATAAATGTATTTATTTATTTATTTATTTAATTATATGTTGATTCATTTATTGTATTTATGTTATCCTCTTAACTTTAACTGATTTTTAATTTTGCTTTCTACCCTTATTGATTTTCTAAATGTTATTTATTTTATTTTATTTTATTTTTAAGAATCTTGAGTGTGTAAAATATATCTCTGAAACTCTGAAGACAGTTTGTAAAGTCTGACACATTATGACTAAGACACCTGAGAGTGTTGTTGATGTCTGTTCTGTGTGATTCTCTCATGTTCTTCAGGATGAGTGTGGGTTAGAGCCCGAGTTGTACGAGCGTGCTGGGAAGCTGTTCCAGATGCTGCTGCAGTATGTCACAGAATTCCTGGTTTGGGATGAGAACTTGGAGCTGTCAGCCGAACTCCAGCCCAGGTAAAGGCTCATGTGATCACATGCATACACACTTATTTATATATATATATATATAAAAAACTCCACCTCATCCACAAAACACTAGGCAGGGTGTTTGAGACTCAAATACCCATGACATTTGAAGTGCTGTACTTGGGTCATGTTCCGGGTCTGAAAAAGAGGAGTGATACAAAACTGCTGCAAGTGCTTTTAGCAGCTTGTAAAAAAATCAATCACCAGAAGGTGGCTTAAACCAGCAGCACCCACAGTGGATGACTGGAATAATTCTGGAAATATTTCAAATTGAGAAGTTGACTTACTCTCTGAGGAACCGAAAGGACAACTTTTAACAAATTTTGAATAAGTTGATTCAATGTATAACGCCAGTGCGAGCAGATTTTGTATGACTCCACCAACAAGATGTTAACCCTCCCCCTCCTTAAAGAATAAAACATAAATGTAAGCTCCCCTAGTACTTATGTAAATAGTTATATATCTGATGGTTTGTGTAAGGGATGTATGCAGGAAAGTGAGTGTTGATTACTGACGGAAGAGGTGAAGACTACTGTATATGTACTGTATGTGTTTAGATGTTAAGAGTATAAATGGATGCATTCACCTGGAAAGACAATGGAGGACAGAGACATTTCAGGACTGAGTGGGTATCTGGACATACTACTTCTTTCTATGCATACGCAAAGAAAAGACTGGAAAAAGGATAAATTCAAATATCTAAGTGTTATAAATTTTGTGATGTTACCCTGTCCAAATAAAAATAAAATTACAAAAAAAAGAAACGTTTTCCCTGTGGAAGAAAATAAAGAGTAGTGTTTGCATAAAAAAAAAAGAAAAAAGAAAAACACTCCACCTGACACGGTTATCCATCTTTACAGGACAAAAGAAAACGCATACTACTGCGTCCTGTACAATGATGAGCACCACTCGTACGACCATGTGATCTACACCCTGCAGCGCTCTGTCCAGTGTGATCAGGCTGAAGCACAGACACACACAGCACTTATCGACAAGGAGGTATTGTTGTTCACTCGCATCGTTGCCTTTACAGCACTCTCATTAGGAAGAGGCGCTGATTATCATGCGTTTCCTTAATTCAAACTGTGATACTGCTATAATAACTCTTAACTGTTGCACAGGGCCGACGGGCTGTAAAGAGAGGAACTCTTCTCTCCTGCCAGCAGGCTAAAGATCTCATCAAGGTGAATGAAACACACAGCCTCCACCTCAGTTAGTCTCAGAAATGAATGATGTTTAATCTTGAGCTGTATTTGATTATTAATCTTTTATTGCAGTCAAACTCTGAGCACATTTCGCTTCAGCCACTACGTGTAGAGATCCTTCACTCAGCAGTCATGGCTCATCAAACTTTTGCTCTGCGCCTCGGCAGCTGGTTCCAAAAGATCATCGGATACTCAGGTGCTGTTACATTTGCACCCCCCTCTATGTCATGATCCTCTACCTTTATTAGTAAAACATATCCACACTTATCAAAGTGTTTCCTGTTCCATGCACATGCAAATGGTGTGACCTTGTGTGTGTGTGCCTTGTGTAGTTGGCTTCAGGCAGGCCTTCAGTCAGGTGGCACTGGAGCCAAACGCTGACAGAGAGCGGCCCTGCCTCATCAGCAGACTCATGCTGCATGATGCCAAGATGTACAAAGGCAAGTATAGAACACAGCTGGATTTTCATACAGTTTAATACGACAGAAACATAAACATAACATTCTTTTCTCCCCCAGGAGCTCGCAAGATTGTGCATGAACTGATTTTCTGTAGCATGCTAATGGAGACGGAGTTCAAGAGGCTTTTTGCAATCGAGTTTACAAAGGTAAAAAAAAAGGGAAAGTTTGACTTTTCTGTTTTATACTTCTGTTTTATACTTCCTCCCGTATTTAGACCTGTCCTATATCTTCTCTTTTAGCACTACAAGCAGCTTCAAAAGGATTTCATAAATGATGACCATGATAGGAGCATTTCCATCACTGCTCTGTCAGTACAGATATTCACAGTTCCTACGTTGGTACGTTTTTGCTCTTTGGGCAGTTATTTTGCCGCCGTAAAGGAAGTGTTGCATCTGAAATATTTGTGCTCCTTTATGCATATTTATGCCTGTATTCTTTCATCTCTGTTCCTCTTCTAGGCCAGGCAGCTAATTGAAGAGGGCAATGTCATTAAAGTGATCGTTGATACAGTCATGGAATTGCTGCGTGAGCATCTGGATGACAACAATCGCTTCTACTTCCTCGGATACAACTCAGACAAGTTCTCACGCATCCAGGTCATCTTCCACGACCTCAGGTTGGTAAAGAGCCGACACCTCGAGAATAAGCTTTAAGAAGCAAAACAGAAAAAGAAAAAAGAACATGGTCAAGGCAATCACATCTGCATACTTATACCAAAGCTAATGCTGTATCTAAGATGTTTATTTTGTCCCTTTCAGGTACATTCTGATCAGTAAACCTTCAATATGGACTGTAGAGCTGCGGACAGAGTTCCTAGAGGGGTTCAGAATCTTCCTTGGGCTTCTCAGATCCATGCAGGTAGTGATTATCTCCGTTTATTTATTCAGAAGCTTGTAATAAAAGGGCAACTACTGAATTTTACCTCAACCTGACAAAGCAGATATTTAATGACTCCTGGAACTTCTCTAACTCTCCTGATCAGGGCATGGAGGAGGTGAAGCGCCAGTTTGGACGTCACATTGCGGTGGAGCCAGAATGGGAGGCTGGTTTTTCTCTTCAGATCCAGCTCCGCCACGTCCTCGCCATGTTTCAGGACTGGTGTTCCTCTGATGTGAGTTGTGATGCAAAGTATCCATTGAACAGTGAAGTAAAAGTGAAGTTAACAACAGAGGAGTGAGTTTCTGTGTTCTTCTTTCCCCCCTCAGGAAGAGATCTTGCTGCTCGCATTTAAAGAGTGCCGCACCGTCCTGACGCAGTGCAATAATCAGCCCTTCCACAGAGAAGCTACAGACTACTACATGTGCAAACACATCCTCCATGTTCGCCCATACAAAGTGTCTCAGGAGCCTGTCAGCATACATCTGCCCATTTCCAGGCTGCTGGCTGGTAGGACAACTTATTTTACATGCCTTTTCATTCATTGACATTTTTTGGTCATCTTTAAACTCACTACTCTGCACATTGTGCTCCCCAGGCCTGTATGTGGTTCTGTGCAGAACTGGAGCCATCGAACGCCTGGATAATCTGGTTAGTGACAGAACAGAAAAGATCTTGAAATGTTTTGTAACAACCCTTTTCTTTCCTTATCAGTTTTACAATGTGATTCACAAAGGTTGTAAAATGAAACAGCTAAGTCACTGAAAAAACAAACAAGTTGTTTTATCTTCTTGTTGCAGGAGAGCTATGACTTCACTCAGCTGGCAGAGTATCCTCTGCGCTGCATTGTGCTGGCTGCACAGGTCTCTGCTGAGATGTGGCGGAGGAATGGGCTCTCGTTAGTCAGCCAGGTACATCAAATTCTTAGATTTCTTTATGCCACAGTTTTTATTGTTTTCTCTCTTGTGGTTATTTTTCTTCAATCAGTATGAGACAAGTTGATCAAGTATTGTTCTACATGCTCAGGTCTACTACTATCAGGACGTAAAATGCAGGGACGAGATGTACGATAAGGACATCCTCATGCTTCAGGTCAGTTGAAATCACTCGTATGACCTTCAAACATTCAAAATAGTATTCACAATGTTGTGATTTATAACTAACTCTGAAAATATATTCCAGATAACTGCTTCCAAAATTGACCCCAACCACTTCCTCATGCTGATCTTGTTGAGATTTGAGCTCTTTGATTATTTTAATGGAAACTGTTCAAGCAAAGACCAGGTGAGCAACACCGAAATGAAAATATAAACCACTCAAACTGATCTCAGCATGCCACCAAATACTCAGTATATCATTTCACAGGATGAACTGATCCAGTGGAACCGTCTGACTGAAGAGATGCTGTATCTCCTCATTGTTATCGTTGGTAAATATGCCTCTCTTCTAACTTGAGAAGTGATCAAGATGAGAACAGTATTTGTGTTTGACCGGTGTTGTGTTTCAGGTGAGCGATATGTCCCTGGTATCAGTCATGTGACCAAAGAGGATGTGACGATAAGGGAGGTTATCCACCTGCTGTGCATTGAGCCCATGGCTCACAGTAACCTGGCCAAGGGTCTGCCAGAAAATGTAAGATAATTCATCTTATCTATTAAATGTATTTTTTAGTTTTATGAGGTGTGAATCATTTTAAACTAACTTACCTGTGTCTCTGTAGGAGAGTCACGAAACAGGCCTGGAGTCTGTGATTACCAAAGTTGCCACTTTCAAGTAAGCACACAAAGTGACAGGGCCTGTGAGTTTATCTTGGCAGTTGTTTGGTATTTGGTTTAATCAGTTTCCTCTGCCTCTGTTTTTAGAAAACCGGGTGTTTCAGGTCATGGACTGTATGAAGTGAAAAAAGAGCGTTTGGTAGAATTCAATCCTTTCTTCTACCATTATTCACGATCTCAGCACAGCAAGGTAATGCAGCATCTCAACAGCCGTTCTCCACACCACTTTCCTGCTCATTATTGGCAGAACTTGTGTTAAATGTTCCTCATGTCTTCTTGTTTTAGGCAGAAGAGTCTCAGAAGAAGAGGAGGACTCATGAGAGCAACGATAAAGGTGACCGCCGCCTTATCTCTGCGCAGGGTCTCTGTGCTGCAGCTGCTAATAAATCAGCTCTACTAACAATCCCTCTTGTTTTTTTTTCTCAGCTCTGCGTCCTCCAGTGCCCCCAGACTTCTGCCCAGCGTTCTCCAGCATAGTGCGTCTGCTTTGCTGTGACATCATCATCCACGTCCTAAGGCGGGTCCTGCAGAGAGCTGCAGAGGACCGGTCCACTCATTGGACAGAAGCCATGATCCAGAGGGTAAACAGCGCATTGATTGTTTTTGTGCTTTCTTTACAGAGTGTACCTTTGCCTTTGCCATCACTTACTGAAACCACGTGCAATAACAAATGACATGTTTTTCCACACAGGCCCTTCACCTGATAGGTCAGGCGTTGCTGGAAGAGAGAGCACAGCTTGAGGACAGCTCCGAGGAGGAAGTGACCTTTGATTTCAGCCTTAAGGCCAGAAGTGAGTTGAAGAAATGTTTAGTGTGATGGTAAAATTTGTCATCAAAGATCTGAGAGCTTCAAACAGATTTAGGTTCAGGAATCTTTTGACGTAATGTATTTTCTCTTCTGACAGGAATCGGATCAGAACACGGCAAGTCAGTGTTTCTCTTATTGTCCAAGATCAAGAATGTTCCCTCCCTTGAAGCTCAGAAGGACATGGTCAAATGGGTTCTACAGGTTAGATCTTCGATCCGAATATTTTCCATTTACATTAAAAATCAGTTTCATATTTGTATTCACTTTTTATGGATCCTTTTTCTCTGTTTACTTTTCTTTTCTTTTAGATGTTTGAGATTATCAAGTGCCTTAGGGAGAAGTCCAACCCTTCAGCATCTATGAGCATGGAAACAAGCAAGCCTGAAGAGGTAAAGAACAATTAATGATCATTTAAAACATGTGAATTTACCAGCAAATTGGTGTGACCGCATTATGCTTGATCTATATTAGAGTTCCTGCTGTTGTAAGTTTATAGTGGTCTGTACATAAACTTGCATTCTGTCATGCCCCTCTGTGAAATTAAAGAAACAACAAATCCCTATTTGTATTAGATGGATAGATATACTTTATTTCAGACCCATAGGTCCATATCAGCACAAAAAGAATATTAAAGACTAGAAATAAGTATATATAATACATGTCCAGCAAGGAATAAAAAGGTCACATAACTACAGTTTACACATTCATTTTGATTAAAACATAAAAAGTCATTTGTTCCAATGTTTCCAAAAACAAGAAAAGTGTCACTGAATGTGGGCTGAGTGAGCTCCCTTTAAAATTTCTGAATCAGCTTAGTGACACAAAAATGTATACATTAAATTTCTTATTACAGCACGAAATGTAGGGACATTGTTTGATACAAACATAAACTTGCACTGGTTAATCTTGGTAGTTTAAGGATTGATTCTATATGCATTATTATATGCTGAAGCTTTTTCATTTTCGCTCTACTGTAACTGCACCACAAACAGGCAGTATCAAGAGGAGTAGAGTAAGCTCTAAAAACTCTGTTTTAACATTATCTGTGCGCATTGGAAATTTACGTGCCAGCAGTTCACAACACTGTCGCTGCAAATCATCATCATCACACAAGTCATTTCTGATAATGTGCCCCAGATATTTGACTTTGTCCATTACACTAAGCCCTTGATCAGAGATACAGAAAGAAGGAACATTTTGCTTCTGATCATCCTTGGCTTTAAAAATCATTATAACACTCTTTTTGCTGTTAAACTTGAATTGTATTCAATCAATCAATCAATCTTTATTTGTATAGCGCCAAATCACAACAAAAGTTATCTCAAGACGCTTTTACAAACATAGGAGGTCTATTTTATATTGAAGTCTGACCTTATGATTTGCTCCAGAGTGCTCAGGACAAAGAAAAAGCTGAGCGTAAAAGAAAGGCGGAGGCTGCCAAACTCCACCGGCAGAAGATAATGGCCCAGATGTCTGCAATGCAGAAAAACTTCATCGAGTCAAACAAGATGCTGTATGACAACATGCCAGAGAGCGGGACACAGGGAGAGCCTGTAGCAACAACCGAGAGGTGAGCTGGACCAATCACAAACCATTTTTGGGTGTTTTTAGCTGGCTTAAGCCCAAGATCCAAACAAACAAACAAAAACTATTAATCCTGGTTTGGCTTCGTCCTCTAGCTGTGCCATGGAGCAAAGAGAGCTGTGTGTAGCCATTGGCCCTCACAGAGGCTCCACTCCAGTCGAGAGGGAGGTGCTCACCTGCATTCTCTGTCAGGAAGAGCAAGAAGTGGCGGCCCAGGCCCAGGCCATGGTGCTGACTGCCTGTGTGCAGAGGTCAACAGTGCTGACTCAGTGCAGAGGGAAGAAACTGACTGCCATAGGAGATGGTCAGTCTCTTGTTAATATTAAGTGTTGACAGCCTTCATTTTCAATGGGGGGAAATCTGACTGTGACGCATGTGATGTATGTCTCCATGTATTCATCTCTTAAAGGGACAGCATATCCTCTCTTCATGCCTCCTGAGCTGGCAGTCGGGACCCACACAGGAAGCTGCGGACACGTCATGCACGCCACATGCTGGCAAAAGTGAGTCAATTCAGAGGCACATCCTTTACTTAGTATGTGCCAGCTCTCTCTTATTTACACGTGGTCCTCTAGAAGTATTCTTTTAAAGCTCATTTTGTTTTCATTTTCAGATATTTTGAGGCTGTTCAGAACACAACTAGAAATCGTCTCCACGCTGAACTGATCATCGACCTGGAGAACGGGGAGTACTTGTGCCCCCTCTGCAAGTCTCTGTGCAACACTGTTGTACCCCTCATCCCATTAGAACCACTCGTGTTTAACTAGTAAGTCCAGTTTGTTTCATCAGACTAATCTACATCCAAATGGATAGTAGTTACTGTATTTGAACATGTGATTCCTGTGTGTGACTGAAGTGAGAATGCAGAGATCATTGGGCAGCATTTGACCATGCCTCGCTGGATCCAGATCCTCACCGCCAGGATTAGAGGACTAAAGTCGCTCACTCAGGACAACGGTAAGAAGACACACTGAACTAACATTAATTACACTAATTTAACACTACAGATGATGTTTAAGATAACTGATGGCTCTTTCTTTGTCGTGCAGAATGCAACACAGAAAGCAGTAGTGTTGATGGTGACACAGGGATGTGTGGAGAGGGCCAGCCAGACTTTCGATCCATTCTCAGCTATGGAGTACAGGAACCGTGAGTAAAACTGTTGATTACTTGAGAATTATTGTTTACCATCGTGCAACAGTTTTAAATTCTCTCTGTTTTCAGGAGAAAGCTCTCGGACAGCATCGTCGAGATGCTGGTTGTGTGCGCCACCACAGTCCACAGGGTGGGACTGCAGACGGCACCCAACGAGCTGTGCCCATGTGTGCCCCAAATGGCTTGGAACACATGCGCCTTCACTATCCAGGCCATAGGTACAGGACGATTTGGTGCTTCATGTTACTCTGTCTAGTCACTTTTATTTTGTTTGTGTCGTTCTCAAAATTTGTTCTCACCTCTTTACAGAAAACATACTGCAGGAGGAGGACAAGCCGCTCTTTGGGTCCTTACAGAACCGACAGGTTTGATGCCACATAATGACTGATGAAGAGATGTCACAGAATGCATTTAATGGTTAATGGATGATTTGGCTGGTTTGTGATAAGCTTTCCTGTTTTAGCTCGCAGGTCTGAAGGCCATTGTGCAGTTTTCAGCAGCTCAGAGAATTAAGAGCTCCCAGGCTGTCATTCAAAGGCACTTCACGGGCATGCTGGGAGGTATGAGGCCATCTGAGAATACATCATAATCGTCTTTCTAAAGGATTCAATGATATGGTTTATATGTGTGTTAATAAGGGTTATCTTTTTGCGTTTTTGTCATTTCTTAGTTTTACTACCAGCCCTGAGCAGAAGGAACACCCCTTCTCTGCTGGAGGTGGACTTCTTCCATCTTCTGGTGGGTTTTCAATACAGGGAATAGCTCTGCAACAGACTTATGGACTCAAACTCCTTTAATCCTTAACACACTAAAAGTTCTGTCCAATTAGCACCAATAATTAAATCACTGATATCATATTTGCATGAAGAAAATCACATTTTTGAAAATTAAATTGAAGATAAATTTTGTTTTTTAAACACATTCTTCAAAATGGTATCCTGTAGTATGCTGTGTTTGCATTAAGATGCTGTAATTTACATTTCTGTTAGTAGAACTTTGTATGTGTTTTTTCAGGTGGGATTGGTGTTGTCTATTCCTTCACTGTACCAAGAGGAGGCCGTAGACTTACAGCCATCTGCGGTCAGCTCAGCCTACAACCACCTGCATGTTGTTCATCTGGTCACCATGGCTCACATCGTGCAGGTCCTCCTGACCTCTACAGGTATAAACAGCAAAAGAATGAACAACATACTCTGGTCTAACAAACCCACCAATAACTTTAGATTGGATTTCTATACAATCAAATGCATTATTGAGATGAGTAAAATTTGCTGTGTATCTTTTCAAGATTTCCCTGCAGTAGCGGGGGGAGAAGAGACAGAGGAGGCGAGAGCAGCTGTAGAGCTGTGCAATACATTGTCACAACTCACTGGAAGGTATGAGTGTCTAACAACTGATAATGTATTTATCAAGCAAAACTCAAATAAGTGTATTAGTTTGTCATTAGTATGGTTACACAATCACAGACTGTTGGACAGGTGAATTCTTTAACTGTCCTGAAGTTTTTTTAAGTTGTTCAGTAGGATTGTATAAAACTTAAGGTTCATTGATGACTGTCAGACTACAGTTTCTGTTACAGATGCCAAAAAATGCAGCAACAACCATTAGAGGCTAATATATATATGGATAGAGAGTAATAGGGAGTAGATTTCCTCCCTGCATAGTTAACTTTTTAAGATTAATGGTTATGAACAGGTCGTCGTTTATTTGTAAAGGTATGTGTGTTTTATGCTAATTTCCTTAATGTGCCAGTTTGATTTTTGTTTTCAGTCACACTGAAAAGCTCTGAATTTGTCTTGTAAAAAACAACTTCAATTTAACATCTTTAGGGTGCCACCGAATCTGAGTCTCCAAAATTTTAAGCTGCTTTGTGACCATTGACCTTTTTTTTTTTCAAAAAGAATTGTTTGAAACCTGTATTTCTACAAGCCCAATTTAATCCCTTTATCCACAATAACAAGTAACTAGGACATTGGTCACACATGGAACTGAAGAAGCCCTGACAAACATGGGATTTCTTAAGCTCCTGACAAGAAAGAAAAACTTGAATAATGATGGATCCACTAATAAATGCAAACATGATACACTAATCTTAGCGGCTCACTGATTGTATAGATCTTTTTATTTATTTTGATGAACTTGCACAGGTGAAACTTTACTGGTTTGTCGCTGTATAAAACTGTGAAGTAGATTTGACAAGTTATTACCTTACCTCATAATCAAACCTGTTTGTAATTGTTCCAAATGAGACTGCATTCAGCCTTGTTGACAGATTGTTTTGGGTTTTGTCCATCAGGCCAATGCCAGACGTGTCCGGAAGCTCTTTGGCGGAACGAGTGAAGAGAGGAATAGAACCTTTCCTGCGCTCTGCTGCTCTCTTTTTCAATTGCCTTACAGGAGTACATCCTCCAGAGGAGCTCTCTACAGCTGCTGGTGGGTCAAGCTCAGGTGTCATAGCATCATAACACAACACGAAGTGATCAACGCATGAAAGCTGATAGTTTTGGTCTTTTCAGTTACCTCTCAAGGACAGGTGGAGGCACTCTGCAGCTACTTGGCACTACCCTCTAATGTGTTCCAGCTCTTCCAGGAGCACAGAGACTCTGTTACTCCACTGCTACAGAGGTTTGTGTTAGATAATTAGGAAAGATCAATGTATTTATTTTGTGATTGTTCCATATTTACAGGAAAAGTGATTGATTTGATTGTTTTTTGGTCCTCAGGTGGTGTGGAAACCAAGCTGTAACCAAAGCTCTAAAAGGAAAACTGCAGACAGTCAGGTAGAATATGGCCTTTGTTTATTTTTTCCTTCATGCTTCATTTTTGTGATATAAAATGTCTTATAATTATTAAATGGACTCTTTCCCAGATACCCCAGGAGAAGAAATCGTTTGATTGAGCTCCCTGAGGATTACAGCGCTCTCCTCAATCAGGCCAGCCATTTTCAGTGAGTGGGGATTTGAAGTCCTTTCAATCAAAACTTCTCTCTGTTGAATTCATTACAGCAGTTTTAAAAACTTCTCCCTTCTGACATTTTTCAAAAGATGTCCAAAGTCCATGGATGATGAGAGGAAGCATCCGACCCTGTGCCTGTTCTGTGGGGCCATGCTGTGCTCTCAGAGCTCCTGCTGTCTCAGCCCACTGGATGGGGAGGATGTGGGGGCCTGCACTGCCCACGCTGCTACTTGTGGGGCTGGAGTGGGCATGTTCCTCAGGTGTGTCATTATTTCTCAGTTATCATTTTGATTTGTTTCTATTTGAATCATATTTTATTTGAAATATGCTCTATAATGAAACTTGTTTTTTATTGACAGGATAAGAGAGTGTGAAATCGTTCTGATGGCGAGTAAGACTCGAGGAAGCACGTATCCTGCTCCTTACCTGGATGATTATGGGGAGACTGATCCTCATCTTGGGTAAAAATTATTACTCTTTTATATTTACTAAACCATTATTATTTCTGTTCAGACATGCAATATAGACATGTTAATATTGCTTCTCAGCTCAGTCTTCATTTGCTTATAGTTTTTCTGTTCAGGAAATGTCTGTCCCTTAGTATTTAGTACTATATTTCTAGCTTCACTGAATCTGTATCTCTCTTTTCACATACATTCACTGACATGAACATTTAGTCATATGAAATTTGTTGCGAGTCCCTCTTCCCTCTTCAGAAATCACACTCTTGTCTTTTTATTTCTAGAAGGGGCAATCCTCTGCACCTTTGCCCAGAGCGCTACAGGAAGCTGAACCAGCTGTGGCAGCAGCACTGCATCCTGGAGGAAATCGCCCGCAGCCTGGAGGTGGTCAATGTTATGTTTGCCTTCGAGTGGCAGATGTTGTGATGATTGCTACCGCTGTGGAGGCCGAAGGAGCAAAGAGCACAGCCATAGAGCGCAATCTGCTCCGGTGCTCGCACACTCACATACACACATATACACATCAAAACAACAACAATCCTCCTATAATCAAAGGAGACCCGAGTAGCCAATCCTTCCCTGATGAAACCGCAGCTGGAGTCGAGAGAAGTGGGGACAGTTGAAGAGGAGGAATATGAGGAGTAATAGAAGGTGATGGATGATGAGCAAACCCAAGTCGCCTTGTTTTAATTTGATTGTCTGCTGTGAGAATGAGTTTCTCCTAGAGTAATGTTATTTGCAAAGAGGCTCATGCGAATAAAGACAAACATCAGATACACACGAACATGTTTCAGTTATCACTTTATGTTTTTGGTTTCTCTCCTCCTCGGTAATGCTGTGAACTTTCTGCATTCTGTTTTGGTGTCAGAAACTCTGATTTGTAGTAAGTTATAATTGTTGAATTACACTGTTTTGGAGGGTACTTTTTAATTTGAAATGTTTAAGCACAGTCAAGAAACATACACATTTTTGTTCAGCAGAATAAAAACGGTCACATCTATTGTAGCCTGTAATCGTATAATTAGACGTGTGTAATGAAGATAACATTTAAAGAACACACATGACAGATTCAGTATTCAGAGAAAAGTATTTACAGTTATCTACTTCCAAGTTGTCTGACATTTATGGATCTAAGTCTACTATTAGGCCAAACATATTTAATCTGATATCAGCTGTATGTTAATGATTGAAACTTCATGAAGGGACCAGAGGCAGATCATGTTTGCTGATACACTTCACACAATTCAATTTAAGTTAAAAACAAACTGTTTCAATAATGTATTTAAGAAAGAAATGTACTTTTTATTGAAAACATTTCAGGTAGAATCATATATCTTTACACTTATCACATCCATTATTGCTCAGCCTTTTCAGGAAGAACGTGTGAATATGAACTTTCCTCCTTTTTGTGTTGTTTGACAATGCTACATGACTTCCAGGCTGGAAATAAAGACACTAGCCTGAATACAGATGACTGCTCCTGTGTGTCAATTTCACACATTCTTAACTTCTAATGTGTTATAGAATTTTATTTTCCTTTTGCATAATGGACAAAGTCTCATCTATAGCTGCTTACCACAACACAAATGAATGATCCATGAGTAAGAAACCCTGAAGATGATTTCACTTGAGTTCTGATGTTGACACATTTAATTTATCATCACTAGAATAAACGACCCACACATAGTTTCTTCCCACTGCGTAACCTCTGTGGGGTTGATCGAGTACTTCTGATTCTCAAATGAAAGGTGGGAGCCAGGAGAGCTGAGTTCCTTTATCAGGCAGACTTGCACCAAAGCTTATACATTGACACATGGCAAGACAAGGCAGCCTCTTTGTGATGTACTGGTTTGCAGCCCTTTCAAAATAATTACAAACAATAAAACCAGGCCATCACCAGCTCAGAGGGTTAGTGTCCTTTGTTGTCGCTCAGTGCAGCAAAAATGACTGGTGTCTTAATAAGAGCATGGTGGCAATGCTGAGGCACATGAGATCAATCTTAGTCAGTTTTCTTTCTGATCATGTGTTTTCTACCAATGTGAGAGCAAGAATAGAATATATTAACGGAAAGTTTGGCTACCCTTGGTACAACTTTGTTTGAATGCAAATAAAAGATTTAAAAAAAAAAACCCAAACTAGTGTAAAATTCAACATCATCTTCAGCCAGTTCTTGCACTGCCGGATATATCTAACTATAAGCTAAATCTCCCCGTCATTGAATCTAGAAACTTAATTCTTGCTACAACAATTCAGATCTCTTTACTGCATTTTCTATAGTTCCTCAATATCGTTCTGACTCCAGCGTTTTCAGCGTTCAAGTGTTTTTGTTGATACACAGGCAGCAAGGTATCATTCAAAACAAGATCACAGTACAGATGAGCATGATTGTAATGAAGCAAAATAAATATTAATAGTTATTTAGATTTAGATTTGATGGATGAATGGTTGTTAAAGTCAAGACGGCAATATCTGCAAAAGATATAGACTGTCATTCAAGGTAAATGATGATATATTAAGATATTTTCCACAAAGTATTACGCTTTTAATGCAGTCAAATTTATATCAAATATATTAGATAATTCTTATTTGTAAATCGTGATTTCTGGATGCAGAAAAATAAATATACAGTCTGGATAAAGGCCTTCAGGGATGCTCTTTACTGAGGCTAAGGACCAATCAGCTGGCTTCAGGAGTTTGTTTTGGCGGCACATTGTCCGGCCCATAGTTTGCTTTAGATGTGGTTGGAACATTAATATTTGGGTCTCCATTGTTGCCCGTGTCTATTTGGTTGCTCTTGCCGAGGCTCTTGATGATGTTCAGGTTGGTGCGAGCCGTTTCCATAAAGCTGTTTTCCAGCAGCCAGCCATCAGATTCAGAGTCAGGATCACCTTGTTTCAACACATTTTCCAGGGAGGTCTGGAGGAAACGAACCCCCGTCAACACTGAAAGCTGAAACCAGACACATAGAAGCACAAAATTTAAACACTCTGTCAAAAAAAGAGGTCAAATAAGATGAATTTGGTTATTTTCCTTAATATAGTGTACTCTAGTTTAGTATTCAAATGGAAGAGGTAAAGACAACAGGTGAGTCTTCTTCAGCAGCATACCTGAGTGCTAATATGACAGTAGAGATTTTTTAATGTTAATTTACTGTTAATTAGTGAGGTGAAAAGACATTCAAAGTGTTAAAACAAATGCTAAAATGCCAGCAGGCATGTCTGATTACTGTCTATTTGACTTTATACATTTCAATTATTTCAAAATAAAGACATCTTGAAATTTAAATTGTTAGGCACACTAAAAAAGGCAAAAAAGTATCCAAAATCAATGTAATGAAGCAATACATGAAGCCATTGGCAATTTCTGTTACTCTTTTCTTATTCCAAGCTAGGTGCCTACATTACCCATGGTGCAATTCGACCATGCGCTTAATTGGAAGCTGACTAATTAATAGCCCATGGGAGAAGTACTTGAAGAGTAAGATTCCTTGTGTTTGTAAAAACCCTCAATGCCTTGCTGACCTCAAACTTAAAAAAAGCGTGCATGTAAGTATGGACAACTCACTTCTTCCCTTTTTTTTTTTTCAAGTTTAAGACTTTAATAACATTTGCGTCATTACGTCACTACGTCAGGTGAGACACTTCATCAAACTCTACTAGAAATGCTGTTGTTGACTGGTCCATCTCACCTCGAACAGCCAGATGATGAGCACGGTGAGCCCGATGGACTGCATGATGTAGGTGTAGTACTCCAGCAGCGCCTGGCGGCAGCCTTTCCTCCACAGGTTCAGCTCCTCCGTCTGGTGCTCGTAGTTAAAGTGAGCAGAGTTGTTGGTGAGCTGCTGCTGGATGCAGGGCCGGGGGGAGTTGATGTTACAGCAGCTGAAGGGGACTCCATCCATCAGGTATTTTCCCTCCACGTTACTTCTTAACCGGCTTGAAAGCACAGAAAAGGAGAAGCTCATGTGGGTGTATTTGTGGACCACTGTATAAATATTAAACTTCATAGTGTTATTAAGTCTATCTGGGGAGTTTTTTTCCTTTTGATGAAAGAAGCTCAGTGTGTATCATACAAAAAACGTATTCCATCAGTAAAAGAAAAAGGTGATAATTTAAGTTACATTTAAAAAGTAATTATGTAGACTAAACTTGTTTAAAGTCATATTATTGAATTCAAAAGTCGAAAATATGAGATGAGATTTCAAGATCATGAGATAAAAATATAATTATGAGATAAAATAAATGAATAAAGAAAAAAAATGCACTATAGGCCTTGATAGAAAGTCAGGAATTAAGTCACAAATTAAAAGTCCTACATGACAGATGAGTCATCATAACATTAAGACAGAATGTCAGAATTGTGTGACAAAAAGTTATGAGACTTGGATAAAAAATAAAAACAATAATAAGATGAAAAGTCCTAATTATGAGAAGAAACTCAGATTTTGGAGAACAGAGTTGTATGTGGAGTGATCATTACCTTTATTTTGTTTTATTTCTTTATTTCAAATAGTCATAATAGTCTTTTTTGTAAGTCACTCAGGTCACCTCTCTTGTCTCTGAATCAGGTCTTAATTTTAACTACCTGATTGGACCAATTGTCTGTTATGAAAGTGACAGAATACATGGGGATCTTTATAGAATATAGGAGCTTTATCTACTCCATATTTTCCCTGCATCACTTAATTCTTCATCATAACAGAAAGTTTAAAAAGATACATTTGTAGTTGAACTGATCTGGGTTAAAAAAAGTTGATATATAGATATATATTTGAATAATATTTTGTGGTTTTACCTCTGCAACACCGTCTTTTTTATATAGCTTTAACATCTTGAGGTTTTCAAGGGACAATGGGGGGTTTCCTACTCATATTTCATATTATTTGCTGCATTTTTTGAAGTCAATACTTTTCAAACAGACCTTTCTGAGGGCTTCTTGAATGTACGATACTCTTTACTAAACTAGTTTGCTTATTCTGCAGTTTGCACTTACTCCATCACCTCTTTGTGGGTCATATCCAGGTATCTGTTGCTGATCCACTGGATCTGAAACCAGTCTTTATATCCATTGTTCCCACAGCACTTGAAATCTATCTGCAGAAGGTCCACAGTGCGCTTCAGGAAGCATCGTCCCGGTGTGTCTGTGTCTTTATAGAACTTCAGGGCTGCTGCCAAACCCTGGTTCAGGGACTCCTCAAGCTCTCCCCGCATGGCGTAACACATCAGAGCCCCCACCAGCACGCAGAAGGTAAAGAAGAAGGTGCAGATGATGTAGGGCAGCATGATCAGCTTCCAGCGCAGGAACTTGTTGGTGTCCACGCAGTCATAGCAGATCTTCCCACCCAGGAAGTTTATGGCACAGGCAATGAGGCCCACAGCAATCAGCATGTTGGGCACGTAATGGATATCTCTGTCAGCCATCATTTCTTCTCGCTTGTTGAGCTCCACCTTTAGAAAGAGCCCCAAGCTGAAGAGGATGGCCCCTGTCAATACTGAGAACCAGTTTAGGAGCCACAGCACCTGGGCGAGCTTGTCCCTCTTGTTCTTGGTAAATTTCACTCTCAAAACTGCCATCTTTCATATACCCCCAGCGTAAGTTTTCTTTAAATCCAGGGGGATTAAATGTGGAATACAGGTAGAGCAGGGGTGAGGAACAGGTTATCCTCCAGGGGGTGTGGGGGAACAAGAGGAGGGGGATTTGTAACACAGTTCTTGGAAGGTTCTCTCATAAGCAGCTTAGCCTTGTAGTCATGAATGATAACTTGTAGACGCTGCATTTTGGTCAAACTTCAAACAAAAACCAACAAAGAAAAAACAGAAAAGATCAGCAAGATGTTATTCACTTTCACAAACAATGCCATCCCTTTGAATTTTGTGATCCTGGCAATTATATCTAGATAAAGATTCAATGACAAGGATTTGATATCAATAATTACTACCATAATTAAACAGGAGCCAGAAAGGTCCACTGCACCTACCGTATCCTGGTCATCATGAACTCTGAAACATTATTTTCCAATTGTTTGCAGTCATCTTTGAAGCCGACATCCTCAGCTTTAGTCTCAGAAAGAGTGATCGTAGTGACACGGATACTATGAAGGCAGCCACAACAGCATCAGAGTGGGACTATCAGCCAAATCCTGACCCTCCTCCTAATCTCCTTTAATCATTAAAGAGCCCTGGGCCCTGCAGGGGATTTGGACCAACCTTCTGCTACCTACGCAAATCCAACTGTCCAAGTGCTATGAGAGTAATGGATGAGTGCCATTGTTAGAGTGTTTTGTGTCTGTTTCAGGTAGGTCAATAGCTTAAGTGTGAAAACTTGGACTGCAGACCTGCTGACACATGACTCCAGACTTGACAGTTTGAAAGAGAGACATTTTGTAGTTAAAGCTCCTATGAGGGGTATTTAGCTGGTTATGAAAGTCTAGAATTAATACTGATGCTTATATATGACCTACAAATGTCGACAAGATCATCATCAAAAAGATTGGCTATAACGTCAAGGTTATTTTTGATGCCTGAAACCACTATCACAGGGTAGTTTGCAAACAAAGTGTGTTCCAGGAACAGCTTTTTAAAATGTTTTCCATGACAGAGCTACTCAAGGAGGGATACATTTGACTGTTCAAAGAAAGCAGGGTTGCCTTGTGGCTTAAAAAAACCCACTACAGGATAAAATGATCAAAGATATGAGAGGTACTGCTTTGTCCACAGGAGGTCACCAAAATCGACACAGCTGGAAGTTCCTCACAGGAGCTTCAATCTCCAGTTAGTTCAGTTTAAGCCTTAATGTGAAGGTATGTAAAATAAGTAATATTCACACACAGATCCAAAGCTTCGACATGTGCCGCCATCTGGAAGTAACTAGGTCAAAGGTCAAAATGAAGGTGAATGCACACTGATATGACAAATATAAATATGAAACACTGAAAATAAAAGCAGATTTAGTAACTTGTGCTGTCATAGAATATGTAGGAGTAAATAGAAAAATATTTAATTTAATTTATTTGATTGATAATTTTATCTACAAAATGTAAGAAAAAATGGCAACCATTATTTCACAGCCAGTCAGAATCCCAAGTTTACTATTATACATGACAACATTTAAGAAGCAGGATCAAGCTAGTGTTTTGGTATTTTTATTTAGAAGATGTTTAAAATAATGTGTCCCAAAAAATAATGTCCAAAATAACTCAATAACAAAACATCCCATGTAAATTAAGTCATGTTTTAACTTTATTTACCACTTCTTGCATCTCTAGTATCTTGGCCTTAGACTAGTAAAGTGATGCTAGGTGTGCCTTGGTTAAAACTTGCTCTGACATCACAGTTGTGGGGGTGTGGTCAAAAGTGCCCAAGACCTGCAGGGAACTGTGTATTTTTTTATTAAGAAGTTCTTTACCTACTGCTGTTATCCTCCATCTCTGCTCACCTCTCTTGCTTTGTTTCCAATTAGGCACTTACACATTAATGTACACACTCAACCACACTGCAAATCAGCCAATGAAATGTTAACTGAGAGTGAGATTAGTGGATTAACGTGTACCAAAGTAGCTTGTGTAAGAGGAGATCGTTACTCTAACCACAGGACCAGTCAGCAAATCTTCAGGGCAGACACTGAAACACACTTCAGTAAGGGTTGCAGGGACCAGGAGTGGAGTCAGACCAAGCTGCTGGACATTAAATGTTACAAAGCAAGAGTTTGAAAGCAACAAATCTGTATGAAGGCCTCTCAAAATAATCAAATTACTGTGTTCTTGCACCGTGGTTGATCTTTTTAATAAAAGGTGTCAGAGAGGTTTCGTAAAGCTTAGATGCACAAGTTATCTGACCTTTATCCCTTTATAGCTACCTTCATTAACTTCTTTCTTTTGATAAACTAAACCATAGTCAGTGGCCAGCAACAACATCAGAGTCAGCATTAGCTGGCTGAGGAAGCTCACAGCTGATGGTAAAACCAAAGCATTTAACTGCTATAAAACTGTAGTTCAGTTTAAATGCTGATACAACATTTCAACTTATTTTTAACTGCCTTTGAATAAAAAAAGGCAGTCATAAGGTATTAAAAAGTAAAGGCTATGTAATCTCTATGTAATGGACAATAAAGAAGAGATAAACAGAGTAGATAAAGTGATGTGACATGTCTGATCTGGATTTTAAGCTCCAGTCTTCCAGTGTAAAAGACTCCATATAAAAAAGACATAAATACAGGCTCTTATCCCTTCTTCTCTTTGCCTATTGAAAGACCTGGCTTGTCTATTATAATGAAAATATCAGACATAAACCAGAAAAAAATATAAAGTCCACTATGCACACATTTCTCACATAAAAGTTAACTTTAAGAAAGATAGAGTTCATGTCACTTATTGCAAGTATTGTTTATTATGACAGAGTTTCAAAAGCAATTTTTCATCATCGGTTCTGATTGAATTTCACCTCTACAGAAACTTTCAAACCCTCCCTTTCATTAAGCCATCCCCACCACATTCGAATGTGTGCTCTGTTTTTTCTACTGCATTAAATTTGAAAGCATGTCACAACTTTAAGGCAAACAGAAGGGGTGTTTAAAGTATTTATTCTCCATCCTTCCCATGGAAAAAATAACACATTCCTTATTTGGCAATTGAGCATAACGTGTTTGAAGCTGGGTAACATAGCCAAGTAATTTCTCTCTGTTATGTCCCTCTTAATATTTCTTTGTTCTGACACTCAATGATCTTTGAAATTCTCTTTGGTTTATAACATACTTATCAAATCTCTCAGTTTCAATATGCAGGTGTGTTTTTTCTTATCTTTAATGGCCTAAGCTGAGGACTTGCCTGTTACAGTTTAATTCGTGGTAATTACCAGAAAGGCTACTTTGGCTCAAAGTAAGACATATTTGAAAAGGCTGGAACAAAAAAAAAGAAGAAATAACAGAAGTCATACATCAAATAGGAACAGAAAAGGAAAGTTCTATTAAATGGTTGGAGACTCTCTCAGGTGCAATCTCAAGCAGAAATTCCCACGTACCATGTTCAGCTTCAGAGAGCTCAAAAACAAGAATTTGGTGAGGTAGTCAGGACACTTCAAGGTTTAGGATTCACAATCGGACTGACAGCCAGGAACTTCCTTTTGACCAGTGGCACAACCACGCCATTAAGATGTGAAAGATTTGCCTGAAACGACGACCATACTCACAAAATACAGATGCTTTGAATATGTTCATAAGACTTGAGCTGTAAACTTAAAAACACTGTTGTCTAAGAATGTGCTAAGGCACCTTGAGCTTTACTGGAAACTTAAATCAAGTGTGCCATCATGGGGAATTTCATGAATGTACAGCACCAATTTTAAAATCAAGGTAATTGTGAATTTCAAAATTCAGAAAGGTTTGGTGCAAAGCAGAGAGGACAATGAGCGTAAAAGCAGCACATTCTTAAGATGAAAGGTAAGAGAGAAGCAATGGTCCAAGACATTTGGAATATATACCCTGTTGAGATATACAGTATATGTCAAACAAACATTTCTTGTATTTTGTCTTTTGACTTCAAACACTGTTGACCCGCAAACTCCAATTTACTTTTGAAATAATTAAGACTTCTTTAAGGTACATAGCACTTAATATATATTAAAGAAAAACAAGGAGATGTATGAATTTCTACCGCCCAATCCATCAGAGGTCACTGAAAAACAATCCTTATGTTGTAAAAAGACAGCTAGTTATTGGCACAGACGCTGAAGTCTGAATACTATTGGCACATGTAAAAGCCTTTGATGGTATTTATTAAAATTGGTGATTTTTAAAGTGACATAAAAAGAGATCATCTATGAAAATCTTATGCAGTTCTGTGTATTTTCCAGCATCTGTGGCTAATATTGCTTCCTGTCCTATTCAAGTAATTTTGAAAAACATTTAAAACATAATATTCAAACATAATTTTGCCAAAATTTGGAGGACTTAAAGAGAATGTTGAGACATAGAGACGGATAGCTTTCTTTTTCCTGGCAGTGTGCTTTTTGTTCATGCAGAAACTCTGAGGGTATTGCTCTCAGGCGGTCTTCTTGCAGACATGGATGAAGTAGCACGGGGCCTGGGACTGGCCAGGGGTGTAAGTTTTGAAATCCCCGTACACATTGTGCTCCAATTTGCCATGGAAAGCGTCTTTCAGCAAAGTTTTGAAGCTTTCCAGGCAATGAGGGTAATAGGAAAGACGGAATTTACTGTGGATGACAAACAAAGCATGCACACATTACAAATCCTGCAAACACTCAACAAAAGACATTTTAATGTGTCTTACATAAACTGTTTATCTTTAAAATGTTATGAAGGATGCTTGAAAAACTTTTTAACACTGTTACTTAATTATACTGATCATGCTCAACCACATATTCATAAACAGGTGTCCCTACACACCATATTCATATTTTGTACTTTTGAATTATGTTGATGTAATAACTGTATTTATATTAATTGTTAATTTTGTTTATTCGTATGTTGTTTTATTTTTAGTATCAACTAATGTCTTTATATGTGTCAATTTAGTATTTTTTAATTATTTTTTTATATTAGAACACTATTTGGACGGAGGCTTCAAATAAGCCCTCCGAGTTTTCTGCCTCTTCCTGCACAGTATATTATTTATATTTGTTCTTTTTTGTGTATTTTTTTTAAATTGTGCAAATAAATAAACATAAACATGTTCGATTAAAATTCGATATACTTCCCTACCAATATTTACCTGTAATTACACCCCCAACCACTAGAAAGGGAGGGGCGCTAATGTGCATAAAACGCTAGCTGCCAACCAACAATAAAGACACGAAGAAGAAGGCATTGAACAGCCAATCATGTCGAGGTGGGCGGGGCCTAAAGATGTTTGGCGCAGGATGTAAACACAGCTGAGACGAGTTACAGCGACACTGAAGAGAATACTAAACCTATCAGCTCAAAGCAGAGAATAAAGGCTCGACAGGACACTCAACTTCATATCTTGGATATTTACAGTCCGACGTGCAAACTGTGCCGATGACGTGCCAGCTAAAGCAGGTAACATCACAACTCTCTCACTAATTATTACACCTGTTCAAACGCACCAAAGCAAGCAAGCACGCTCCCTCTCTGGTCGTTAGTCAAACAATGCGCAAAACTATTAAACTAAACTGATACTTAATATACAATTTGATATATCTTTGTTTTAAATGTAAATCTAATCATGCAAATCATCTCAAATAGACAAAAATAAGAATTTGCAAAGTAAAACTTCACAAAAATACATCCCATTTTACACGAAAACACCTGCTCCCTGTTAGCACCATCAAAAATGAGGGATTCAAGAAGCTTGTGTGAAACTGATATGAAATTAGGAAAATGTTTTCGGTGTGTTTTCAATGATTATAAAATTGGTCAACTGTATTCCAGGTTTCCCCAGGATGTGTAGGAACCCTGTTAGTACAGCACTGTGCTTATAAATTACAGACCCCTCTTCTCCTTTTGGTTCTGGGACCAAAAAATATGTCCTGTCAAATCTGTCAAAGACCTGCTCTTCATGTTAACTATCTTGAGATAACTTTTAATATATTTTTGGGCTTTTTTCACCTTTATTTGATAGGACAGCTGAAGAGAAACAGTAAGTGAGGAGTAGAGAGTGGGGGAAGACATGCAGTAATGCGGGAGTTGAACCGGCAACCTCTGCAACAAGGACTGTAGCCTCTATATGTGGGACGCTTAGACTGCTAGGCCACCAGCGCCCCCATGAGATAACTTTTGTTGTGATTCATTGCCATATATACAAGAAATAATGATGTACCTGATGAAGACATCAAAACCTATACATTTAAATACCAAAATAGATTATTGCATGTTGTTCTTTATTTGTCATTAGAAGAGGGTGTTGTTTTGTTATCATTGATAATTACGCTTTAATGATTACTTAATTTTTTCTCTATTAAAGAGACTATAATGCTAGTTAGGGAGACCGTGACAAGTGTTATGTAATTCTAACAATGCAGACCTACCTGACTTCAGGAAGATTGTGGAGGGTTGCTTTTGGCACTTGGATGGTGTAGTCCAGAGTGATCATATGGGGCTTACTGTTGACCCACAGCACTGAGGTGGCGATGTCCTGAGTTAGATCACTCTGAAACACACACACACACATTTATTGAACCTGTTGGTGAGTGTAAAATGGACAAAAATACTTATCACAACTTTCCTCTTTTCAGGGGTACAGGCAGAGAGAGAACTGAAACTTGATGGGAAGTGAGAAGCTTTACTCAATATGTAAGTACTAGATCATTTACTTGTCTGTTTTGCACCACCTGTAACACTAACAAACAATTCCAACCCATATTGGGACACCATAGTACCTTGTAGTAGATATTTTTGCCTTGTGGTGCCTGTCCGGTCTCCAGGATGTAGTCATAGTTGCGGTGGTCAATGATGAGGATCCCACCCGGTCTGACCATACTAGCGATGTTCTGTAGAGCCAACCTTTGGTCACTCTGGTCCCCTAAGAGCAGTGCACCATAACTTACAGTACCAATCGCAAAGAAAATGGTCTTCATGCATAGTATTATATAATTTGAACAAATGAAAATAGAGAGAGCATTGAATTAAAGGTATATTTAGTATGTTTGAAATGGGCATTTAACAGCTATGATAAGTAACAGCTTTGTCCCTCAATCTCCCCGTTACCTTTAAAGTCTGGTAAATGGGCAAATGAGTTGCCAAGGCAGATGACAGCATCAAAGCCAGCCCCAGGTTTCTGAATATCTTCCGATAATGTCAACCAGTTGGCTTCTTCAATCACTATGATGAGGAAACCAAGAAGAAAAGAGTTTGAAAAATGCCTGATGAACACTACAGAATATGACTTGACATTTGGTCTGAGAATACACAATTAACATGCCAGACATAACAGTTCAATCTCATCATGAAAAATGATGCCATACCCCACTGGTCAAAAGCTGTCTCTTTTCTCCTCTCCCATCTTGACTTCAGGGCGTACTTGAGCATTTTGTCGCTGGCATCCACACTCACCATGTTAAAGCCCTCCTCCACCAACATAATGGAGTCAACTCTAGAGAAGAAAAACATTCGTAATTACATAAGTGAACTTGAAACTGCCTCAGCTGATCACAAGTAGTATTTTGTACTCCAAGAAATTGAGACACACCTTTTTAAAGAGTTATGCCATCATGATCTTATTGTTAAGCAATCATAACAAACAAAATTGTTGTTTAAAGCAATAACCTGTCCAACAAGATTGTCTGGAGGGGAAATATTCAGATAATCCCTCCAAGTTGAGCTAGTCTGAACAAGGGTGTTTACGTGAAGAACACCTGAGGTGGTTCATGTGAACTAGGGATGGGTTTTGATTTCTGAATAGTTAGTTAATCTGTGACTTTTAATGTGAATGTCATTTTTTTTTCAACTGTTATAATCGGTGCCTGGTTGTGATGCTCTACAACCGCAAGACGTTGGTGTCTAAAACTCAATCCTGCAGCCGTCAGAGTCCTGTACTTAAGTTCTTTGACAATATAAATGCGATGACAAGTGAAACACTTCAAGGAAAACTAGCATATCTAGATCATATCTTTACCTATATGTAATAAGCATTTGTACAACAACTATGCACAGTCATAAGTCTCTTTCTCCCTCCTCATATATCTGTGTGTATGCAGGGTTTGGGGTGTTTGCTTGATAATCACTGAATGATTTTAGTGACTATCAAATAGTTTTCTTGCTAATAACGGTGACCATCCCTAATTCAGACATGAACATGAGCTTCCAGGCCTGTCATATTTGCCAACTCTTTGTTATTAACTCACCTTATCTCTTTAATGATTAATGCAATAAGAAGCAAATAATTTACAGGTATAAAAAGCTGGTTGATATTTGATGGCAAGTAGCTCTCAACTCACAGATAGCCTCACTGGAGAACATTAACCCAAGCCAAAACCTGATCTGACCTTAAGCTATTGACTTGTTTTGACACTCCTTGCAATTTAGTCTGTAACGCAAATTATAAGTATTACGTCCTACTAATGCTGAAAACTTAAGAGGGAATACAGGTGGGAAATTTAGTGTGAAATGAAATAAAGCAGTTGCAAATTATCACTAGTTAAAACCTGGTTAGTTCATGATGATTCACAACAGCAAAGAGGTGCATTTATAAAATAGAAAAAGTAACAGTTTCTCTTAGAGCATCTGATCCAACTGAGAGAGGAGCTTAAATTGTGGCTTGTGCATTCAGTTCTGGGGAAGATGTGTATTACTTTTAAGTAAAAAAACATAACAAGGAAAACAAAAGGTACAAAAAAGTTATCATCCACAAGGAGTGTTTATTCTTTAATCGTTATCTCATTTGCAGCATCTTCTACTCATTGCAAACAAATCTGATGACAGAACAACTGGAAAGCTTGGAATTGCTTGCATGTCTGGACAGCCAAAAATAGTGAGGCTATTTGTAACCTCATTCAACTTTCTACTGAGACATTCAATGCAACGGGGTTAGAGTCCATAGTGAATGATCACACCCCGGAGATTTGAAGCTTTACATTTACTTGTGAAAAACAAATAATTACAGAGTTCAGCCAGTGTCCTTGCTGCTCTGCCTGCATGGAGATAAACTATCAGCAGAGGTAAACAGATTGCAGGGAACCAGTCAAACCTACCCACAGCAACCCTGAACAAGCTTCATAACAAGCCCATACCTGATAAATCCAGTCAAGATTTGACACACCTGCACATAAAATTAGGCTGCTTCCATTTGGGGCTTTTAAAAAGCAAACATAATAAGTAGCTACCTTTTTATTTCACCATGGTCTCAGCAGTAGACTGCTGCTTAGGGCTGAAGCTGGCACAGGCGGTGCAACTTTGCACTTTCATTCATTACAAGCCAGACTAATCTGGGTTTTGTTCAGATTCCTCAATGTCAGCATTTTGAAATTTCGGGTTATCCAAACTAGGACTATTTATAAAGACATTATAACTTCATGTATAATGTAACCATTGTGACTGAAAATAACAGGACAGCTCCATGATCCATGTACGATTAGATTTCTAAATAATGCATAGCTCAATCAAGGAGAAGTAGATTAAATAATGCATCTATGAATGCGTAATGGCACTCTATAAACGTGGCAAAATTGGCACATTCATAACCTCTGATATGGAGCAGCTTTATCCACATAAATGAAGCTGATTGATTGCACACAGCAAATCAAATGAACAACAAGGAGAAGACGAGTTAATGATGTGTTCACTGCCACGCCAGCCCAAACATGGAACCATTACCCTGTTCCGCAAGCCACATCCAGGATGGACCGCGCCCCCTGCTCCTTCAGCAGAGACACCACCCAGCTCTTGTATTCCTGCGTCCTGCTCTGCGTGTCCCCGATGTACAGCTCCCAGACTTTGGCTGCCTTGCCGTCGGCATATTGATCAGGCAGACCCTCGGCGGCTACACCGAGAGAGCGGGTCCTAAACACGCTGTCGACCGACATGCTGCTGCTCATTTCCGGGGGAACTCTTCCTCTTAGCTCACCAAACAAACGTGAATTGAGTGAGTTTTCTAGAGATGTATATATCGCGCAGCTTCTTCCACAGGTGTTTGTTCACATGCTTCGGTAAAGTTGGGTTATCTATATGAGCAGGGAGGGGTGGTGGTGGTGGTGGTGGTGGCAAGGGGTGGGCAAACTTGTAACCAATGTCACTTTAGGATTTACTGACGCCTTCTTTCTGATAGGACCGGATAAAGGAAGACGCCCCTGCTTCCGTGTTTACCGTCTGCAGACGTCCCTGACGCCCCAAAAAAAATGTACTTGGTGCAAACTGGAAATATGGGGCCGGGGTGAGACCACAACGTAGACAGATATTTATACATGTGAGGCTGAACTCAGGGAATAAAACATAGGATGAAATGTCCCTTCTTGTCCCTGGATGATCTCCTCCCTTAAATGTGTAATTGCTCATTTTTTTTCTCAAGTAGCAGCTTTTATTTTTTTTGGGCAGCTGGTTGTTTGTGAAATATGTATGTAAAACTTGCATCAACAAGCCTAGGCTGAAAGCGATGGGTGGGGCTATTGTAAGTGTAATGCAAAAACTTGGCATCTTCATAGCACACTCTTAATGTTCAGGCCAGTGTGATGCAATTTTACTGATTATTAACATCATGAACCAAATCAGGACAGGATGCAGAAAATGAATAGATGAATTTTACTATTTTATAACCAGAGGTTGTCAGCCACTTAAACATTGTACAAGCATCCAAACCTTCATTGTTTTATACTATAAAGGGGAACTCCTCCTGTTGTGATTGGCTGAATATTTTCACAAGGGGCTTTAACAACTACCAAATGTTAGGTTATTTCTGCCAAAACCATATATACTGTGTGTATATATAGTGGGTGGTTCTTCAGCTTAAGTACATTTTAGATGTGGAAACTTATTGAAATACAACTCATCGTTTTACGAGAACACTGACCCTAACCCAGACACAACAATGCATAACTCTAATCTTTAAATATTAAACACATTTCCATTTATTTTTGATTATTAAGAAGTGTATTCCACCAGTCGGTCTACGTTCCAACCCTCACCTATGGTCATGAGCTGTGGGTCATGACCGAAAGGATAAGATCGCGGATACAAGCGGCTGAAATGAGTTTCCTGCGAAGGGTGTCTGGGCTCGGCCTTAGAGATAGGGTCAGGAGCTCGGACATCCGGAGGGAGCTCGGAGTAGAGCCGCTGCTCCTCCGCGTCGAAAGGAGTCAGCTGAGGTGGTTCGGGCATCTGATAAGGATGCCTCCCGGACGCCTCCCTTTAGAGGTGTTCCGGGCACGTCCAACTGGGAGAAGGCCCCGGGGTAGACCCAGAACGCGGTGGAGGGATTATATCTCCCGCCTGGTCTGGGAACGCCTCGGGATTCCCCAGGAGGAGCTGGAAAGTGTCGCCGGGGAGAGGGATGTCTGGGTCAATTTACTTGGACTGCTACCCTCGTGACCCGACCCCGGATAAGCGGAAGAAAATGGATGGATGGATGGGAAGTGTATTGTTAATGTAAATAAGGTGCTCAATGTGTATAAAACAGCATCAAATATAGGTTGATTATCTGTGTTTTTATTTCTGCCACCTTTTTAAGCCCAAATTGCTTTCTTGAAGATGCATGAGATGGTCAATGGTTGGAATATGGACACTTTGATAATCTGTTGTGTGCACAACCAAAGTGCTGAGTGCAGCAGATTATTA
This sequence comes from Notolabrus celidotus, assembly GCF_009762535.1. NCBI lineage: Eukaryota > Metazoa > Chordata > Actinopteri > Labriformes > Labridae > Notolabrus > Notolabrus celidotus. The sequence continues at coordinate 17,906,077 of NC_048293.1, forward strand.
CATTTAAAATCATTTTTTAAGGTATTTCAATTTAGACACATGATACAGAGTATGAAACTAAAATCTAAGAATGGTTGGTATCTCATGCAGCATAGCTAACTTAATGAATTAAAAACTTGATGGTGAAAATTGAAAACTTTACTGACTGACCTTTTATATTAGTTTAAGAAAGTAAAAGAGAAATTCTTTATTGATAAAACTTAACACCATGGCTCTTTTCCTTTCAGGTGTCCATTAACCCCTGGAAATGCAGCAGTAACTAAGCAGTAAGTCCCTCAGCATTTTTTAAATCACATGCAGACAAAAGCCTGATTTATGTTACTGATTTGATTATTTTTTCAACCAGCAAATAGTCTGTTTGGAAATGTATTTGCAGGGAACATGCATGTATGTCGATCAATCCCTCAATGTGACGCTTTTATGTAGAAAATATCAATTTTAAAAAGATTTGTTAGGAAATCATGAAGCCATGTGGGACTGAAATGTGTTTAAATGAACACCAGGGGGCACTATAAGGATAAGAATGATGAGAACAATAAATGTTATAAAATAAACAAATTTAAGATTAAATCCCAGTTTCTTGAGTAAACACAAAATGAGACATGAAACCACTTTGAATCAAAACACATATTTAGTACACAGTTCAGTATAAAAATATATATAAAAACACCAATGTCTTTAAAGAAAAATATATAGTTTTTTTTTTAGAAGTGTTTTACATTCACTTAGGTAACAGAAAGAAGTAACATTTTATAAGTTGGCATTTTTTTCAGGATTCTCCTTTTATGTGAAATGCTCTGCTTCATTTCTACTTAATGTTCATTGAGTGCTTATTGTGTATCTGACACATTTACTCATTCATTGGTTTTCAAATGAAACATGTCAAAGAAAAACTCATACAATGAGAATATTTGTAAATATATGACTACGTATCAACTCAACAAATAAACTCTCAGTTCAACATTCAACAAAAGCAACATGAGGTACTATCATTCAAGTAATTTAGCTTGTTCCATTTAAATGGAATTTGGACTTTGTTTTAAATGATGGATTTTCCTTTATTGCTGCTTCCAATCACACAAATAAGAAACTGCTTGACCCAGTCCTTCTACTTCAGTGAAACAGCTTGCTTCTGAATTATGTTATTAATAAAAAAATAATTAGTGTTACACCCGGACTTAAAAAATCAAGGATTTGCTATCATTTTGAGAAGCTTCCCTATGTAGAGTAGCCATCCAACAAATGTAACAGAACTACACAAATATCCCAAAATGTAAAATCTCAAGCAAACATAATTGTAAACTCATTTTTAACACTCAATATTGTCCACAGGAGCAGCAGATTGTTGCATGAAGTTTTGTTCTCTGCCTTTCTGCCACTTCACCACATAAAACCTTATGACAATTATTAACACAACTACAGCCAGAGCCAGGAAAATCCATATCCAGAGAAAACCACCAGCAGTAGAAGACTCCTTGAATGTGTTATTGTTTGCAGCCGGTTGTGCAGAACCTATTACAATAGGGGTTGTGACCATATAATTTTCACTGTGCACTACTTTGATACATCTGACTTCATCTTTAAGCACAAATCCTTCTGGACAGGAGCACACAAAGCTCCCGTAAGTGTTTTTACATCCTTTAGAACACCAATCCATCGAACATTCATCAATGTCCTCACAAACTTTATCAATAGCTATATAGCCATTAGGACAGAAGCATGCACTATCAGGGTTATGCTGACAGATTGCAGGACATGTGTGTTGAGAACAGTGCATTTTGCATTTCCGGGGGTTGACAGTGTCTGGGATATATCCCTTGAAACAAGAGCATTTGTATCCTCCTTTTACATCAGTGCATAAATGTTCACAAGGGCCAAGTGAGCAGCCTTTAGAGCTCTGGAAAACAATGGGATCTGTTAGTTTCTGAGCCTGGCATGCATCTTCGTACTTCATTTTGCACAGATATCCATCAGCTCTGTCAGTGCACAACCTCTCCGTCAACTTTTGATCATTTGAAAGAGACACGCAGTGTGAGGAGCAGACTTCAGAGCCGTCGTTCCAGTTGCAGAGGGATGGAATAAAGCTGCTTTGCATACTACCAGAGGTCCACTTATAACCTCTCAGTGGTGCTGATAGGTTGCTGCACGTGCCAGAAGGTAAATAGAGTCCAATCCAGAAGTTTCCATATAGTTCTTGACTCAAAGTGTGAAGGATGGTCTCATCTATCTTGGTCTGAAAGGTCATCAGTTCTCCATTCCTACCATGGCATGCTTCTTTGGCTGTTTTAAAATCCACCCTTTCATGGTTCAAAGTAACACAGTCACTCCCAGAACAAAAAGGTCTACAAGTGCCTCCCTGCTCCTGGCCAAATCCTGTCCTAACTGACAACAAAAAAATCATCCAAATAGTCATTGTGATTACCTTCACTGGCAAAAACACTGTCAGCTGTGAGCAGTTCTGGATGTGGTGACTTATAACGTCTGCTGAAAAAACTTGTGGAGGATGTAGGGTCTGTGGTGCCCTACTCCGGAAGCAACACCCCTCTGGACAATGACAAAGAAAGGAAGGAAACGAGATAAAGCTGGACTTCTTTTTTTCCATGGTTAGAGATACAATATTCACAAGTATACCAATAAATAACAAACACCTTCTTTGGAGTAAACCATTTATTTTCTTTTTAGTGTAAGCTAATAATACAGATGCCTATTGGTTTGACACGCACAATATTTACACCAGCATGAAATATGATGAACACAAAGTAAAATGTGATTGGAGGGGTTTGTTCTCTCAAACATTTTCTTTGGAAATGCTAGAAAGAAGGCACATTTGAATATTAAACTGTTTAACCCATATCAGAACATGAAAGAAAAAATTAGCTAAATCTCATATCAGTCCCCGATATCACCAGAACAGCCTAATTCTTTTAATGGCAAGGCCCATCAAATTAACTGCTTTGCTTGTACAATTTCTAATCCGCCTCTCTCCATATATACAGTATATATACATAATATCTGCATAAGACATGGCCTAACCCAGAGAAGTTGCATAACAACATAAACAAAGTTATAACACTTTGAAAACAGTCTTTTCTTATCACTGGCATGTCATAGGTCATCAGTCAAGATAGACTCGTATAGTTTCTCCAAACGCGGATCCAAACCAGAAGACACCCAACAATATCCGTCTGTAGTGGTGTTTTTCTTGACTTCTTTTTGTGAGTCCCTGCATCGAAACAGTGCGATGGCTATAGTTACTGCGACCAAAAGCAGCAGAGGAACGAGTGAACCGAGGACACAGATGATCACCCTGGAATAACCAGTCTTGGCAAAACTTGTCACCAATGCTGTGTTGTTGCTCTGCTGATCACCATCTGTGACATTCACAAGGGTTGGAAGTGTTGTGTAAGCATGAGGGGGCTGGTGTTGGAGCTCATCTGTGTCTCTGGTTAAAAAGTCTGTGATGTTCTCTCGTGTTCCCTCTTTGACTCTGTCGTCTGATGAAGCAGCTGATGTTTCTGTCACGTCTGGAGCACATATGGATCCATTGGTGTCCATGTGGAAGCCTTGCTGGCAGGTGCAGAAGAAGCTGCCTTCAGTGTTGACACATTGTTGATGACAGACATGACTGACACATTCATTTATGTCCACACATGAATAGCCATCCTCAGATAAAGTAAAGCCTTCGTTGCACTTGCATGAAAAGGATCCGATTCTGTTCAAGCAGATGTGTTCACATATTGGCTGCACACACTCATCAATATCACTACACTTACCCATGTCCATTTTATAACCATCTTTACACACACAGCTGTAGCTGCCATGAGTATTAATGCACAAATGATGCTCACAGATCTGTGACTGGCACTCATCTATGTCAGAGCAGTTGTGCTGGTTTACATCTAGTTTAAATCCATCTGGGCATTCGCAAGAATATCCAGACTCCCTAGTGACACACTGATGCTCACAGGTGTCAACGCTACACAAATCTTTCATCCTGCAAGTGAGTCCATCCTCATCCAGGTTGTAGCCTTCTTTGCAAATACAGCGTGCCTCATCTACATCCTGAGAGCATAGATGTTCACATCCACCATTGTTAACCGTGCAATATCGCTTTGCTGCTTTGCAATATGGACCGTGGGCCGTCCAGTCATAGATGTTGTCCTTCTCCATGCACACAGAGTAGTGAAACGACTGGTCACTACATTCAATTTGAGCATACGTTCCAAGAGGAAATAATTGCATTACACTTTTTTGTGGCTTGTCAGAGAATGGTGCTGTGTAATTTATCTGTCCAGGCCCCAACAGAGCTAACGGTTTACACATTCCTCTAAAATAAAACTTACATACATAAAAAGCAGAGCTTTTACAAGATCCATCAATCCATTTCAGTTGTGTCTGACCTAATGAAGTATAATGAGCTCTTACACATCTCTCCTCTGTGCAAGTGGTGACGGGTTCTTTAATCCAGTTGGAGTAGTGGGAATCCTTCTCCCCAGATACCCACTTAAATCCCCTGAGAGTCTCATCAGCTGACGAACAGTTCCCTCTGTACAGTTTTAATCCAATCCAAAATTTAATTGACCTGTCCTGATGTTGTCTTTTGATCTGTGAAAGAAGCAGCTGCAAAACATCGTCTTCTTCTCTCTCTCTGATGGACATCAAATAACCTCCATTGTGGATACAGCTCTGGCTAGCCGTCTCAAAGTTGGCCAAGTCCATATGCAGTGTGAAGCATGCATTAGAGCTGCACAGCGTCTCATGTTCAGCTCCAGATGAACCCTCAAAGCTTGTCATTAGCTGGAGCACAAAAACCCAAAACATAATTGCCCTCAGTATCTCCAAACGGTTCCTGGGAGTTTTGGGGTAAAATGAGTCCACTATGTGGTGGTCCATTCGTTGCCAAAAACAAGTGGTGTGAGTCTGAAACTTACATTCATACTCGTGTATCCTGTCTGGTATACAAACTGAGGACGGAAACCATGTTTAGTTGCAGTATGGGCCACCACCCTCCCCCACTGTGCTGACTGGTTCCGTTTTGGAATAGAAAACAATAGCAGACTCTGCTGTGTTTTGACTGCCTCTCCAGATGTCTCCAGCCTCAGTAGGTTCCAGGCATTTAAGAAGTAAACCACTGAGCCATTAATCTACTCAAAGTAAAAATAAGAAGTACTTTATTTGAAACTCAAAGTTACCAGTATGAACTTTAAGTCTTTCGAAATACTTTCATATTCCATATCTAACATTTTGGCCCTGTGTGCATTTTCATCAGGAAGCAGAGAGGTTATGGTGACCATGGAAAGGAATGCACTTGACCAAGCAGGAAACTTAGAGGTTGATGTTAAAAATACAGACCAGAGAGGGAACTTTGACCTTTAGCTAGATTGAGAAACAGAGGTATCATATTGCTGACCGCAAACTCTGATGTATGAAAGTTGACCTTCCTCAGTTAAAGCTGCTGTTGGTAGTCGTGATATAAATATCAGTTCAGAGAGAGATTTCGAATGTCAACACTACCCCTCCCCTCTCTGCTCCCGTGACCCCGCTCACATAAGATCACTGTGCGCGTTCTATGAGGAAGAAGTGGCTTCCTAGCCAATCAGGGCGACAGAGGGTCGGGGAGTAGCTCTGATTGGTCTGTGATAACGGGAACGAGAGGAATAAAAACATTGCTTGATACAAAGGCCTTGGAAAACACAGAGATTTAGCCATAATCTTAAATTACTTCACTTACACCGATGGGTATGACCTTTTCTCCAAACCCAGCAGAAAAAAAAGTGACGTTTTTTACACCATTCCTACCAACAGCAGCATTAAAGTTGAGGGTTTGCTCCTTTTGGTTTAAGTTTAAATATCCTTATCTCCAAGCAGTATTTAAGAGAGCTGTTAACTTGTCTTTTTCATTACCTTGCCTTCTTTGATCTGGTTGTTATCAACCATGATGCTGTCATGAATAAACCATTGGATAAAATTCCAGTCTGTTCCTCTCTGTGCCATTTATTGAAATCAAAAGGTAACATCTGCACTATCAAGTGTTGAATACTTACTTTTAACACATTGCTTATGGAGTTAAGGGAGTACGATGTGTCCTCAAAGCGATGTAATAGCAAATTTTCCCAAACTATTTATGTAATATAACAGTAACTAAACTTAACTGACTCCATGGCATCAACAGTCTGTGTTTAAGAATCCTTGATGTTTTGTTTTTCAGTGCTTAAAGCCCAGGGCACTCATGTTAATATAGGCATTTCCTGAGTTTGTTTAAACACAGGAAGGGCCACAAAAAGAATGACAGGAAATAGAGTGAGATACCCCTCCACCCTCACAAGTGCTTACATGGAACTAACTTGAAAGAACTCTTGAGATATTTACTTATTTTCAAAATCATCATATGAGATCCCGCCCTGAAAAACGAAAATTATATGAAAGTCTAACTCAGGGGTGCCAAAGCTATTCTGAACCAAGATCTACTTTCAAAGTTGCCACCCAGACAAGATCTACCAGTCCGGTTTAGGCACAGGAACAAACACACACTAACAAACAAACACATAAACACAACAGAGTGGGGAAGTGTTAGTACGCATGCTCAGCACATGCGTGAATATTTGTGTGATCGTTTCATAAAAGTCCAACATGCGTCAATGCCTCGTAAGTAGTACAAGCAGCCAGACTGCTGTTCTTTCTATATGTAGCATGTTCTTTTTTCTTTATGCAAAGCAGTCTGTGGATCTTCAGGATGCGGGAGAGCCAGGTTAGATTCATTATCTATTTTTATTATTTAATTTTGTAATCAAGTGATGCAGTATAGTACAGGACAAGTGAGAAATATGACTGCAGCAATACTACATGGGAGATGTGACTATAAATGTAAACACTTACAGAAACAAGCAGGAACTAATGACATAATACCCCAAAAATGACTTCAGTTAATCTGAAAGAATGAATGTCTTACAAATGTAAAAAGGGATATCAGGAATTTATTTTACATTTTAAATGTCTCCATGTTCGAAATAACAAGCACTTCCAATCAACAAATTCCTGAAATGTAACGTTTTTCTGTGCTTGGTTTTGAAACCGTGAAGCATTTCAGGACCTCCTGCACCGTCAAAGAATTAGGGATGACTCTCTGTAAAAGACAAAAGAAAAAAACAGGTTATTTTTGCATGGTATTGGGTTAATAGTTGTGTTCCTATCTTCACATCATAGTTATTTCATCTTTGAAGTCCATGACCTGGTTGTACACTTCACCCAATATCACGTCATAGGTTTCTCAGGGATTTAAGTTCTTCCTTGCCATGACACATAAAGAAGAACAAATATGTAGGGACAGGGGTGTCATAAAGCTACCTATAAAAAAAAACGTTTTTTTATGTCAAAGAAGTCATTAAGTATGGGATAATGTTAAAGCGAATCTTTAAAGATCCATATACCACCAGTGTTCTCCATATTCAGTGAAGTAGAACTACTTTTAAATTCAAAGTGCATCTAGCTTTATGCTTTTTGTTGTGGATGAGGTTTGAAAAAAATAATCTAATAAATTTACTCAGGATATAACTCCCTGGTAGCTGGTTTCAATTCAATAGAAGCTCAATAACTAATCAAAACATTTTCCCTTTTCCATAAAATTGCCATTAAATAGCACAGCATGCTCAGGAATAGATATGTGTAGGGCACATCTGTGAGTTATAGCCACAAGAATGTTAACCCTTCTAATTCTCAAAATGTGTTTGTTCCTACAATCAGGATTTTCAATTAGTCCCATTAAAATGGTGAGGAACTCTTTACAAACAAATATTTTGATACATATCCAAAAGACAATAATGTACCTGTACATTGTGGGGCTTGATCACTCCACCAACTCCCTTCACAAACTATAGCAGCGGAACCTCTTAACTTGAAGCCATGGTAACAGGAGTACAGAGCAACCAGTTTGCCAGGAAAAGAGGACAGAATAAAATCCCCGTTCTGTATCACCCTCGGAGAGCCGCACTGTCTCAAGTCTGCAATCGATTGATAAAAGTTCTTCAAGTTAATAAGTAGCTGAAATTCAAAGGCACGAGCCTCAATATCAGGACTACGGAGTCTCAAACCCACCTTGACTCCTCTCCTCTCTCCATGCTTCTAAGTTCATTGATGGTATATGCTCACATGGGAGGTAATCAAGGGGATATTTCCTGAACCTGAAAGAATCAGCGAGGACTTCCTTTAGGTTGCTGTTGTCACAGATGATCCGTGAGAGAGAGCCCTGTAGAAGCTCAGCCTTCTGTTGGTGGCTGAACATTCCTTCAGCCAGCCACCAAAACCTAGAAAAAAAGAGGATCTTTCACTTATTTCTTATGTTAAGTCTTTGCCAGCATACCAACAAATCTGTTTTCATTTTTGATCCTAGGTTATACCAATACTCATTTATGGATGTTTTTTAAATGTAGTAAATATGACTGTACCTATCTCCATCTCGAAGCGCTTTCATCTGCTTTCCTATCAGGCAAGCAAACAGAGGACCAGTTCTGGAGCCTGGCAACACAAGTTCAACAAGGCCTCCGAGCCAGACATCAATATTATCAGGATGTTTGTATATTTTCAGTATCTTCTGAGCAATTTTGTAATCACCTATAACTTCTGTGAAATCCTCCAGTGTTCTTATGGTTTTGAGTCCACAGAAGGCTCTCCAATTATTGTATCCTGAAAAATAACAACATTAGAGTATTACTTAAAAATAAACACATTGCCTTTTGGCTCTCATACCTAGAGTTATGCTGGGGCAACATTGAACTACTATACAGTGCATGTTAGTAGTTGAACTTAATTCAGCTTCAGCCACACAGCACTTGTGAACATTATTAGTGTGGGTGTGAAAACTGCAAGTCACAGATAGCTGTGTGCTTTTGTTTGTTTGATGTTACTTCTGGATGGCACCAGACAAGCTGTTTACTACTGTTACCACTCTTAATGCAAAAAGAGTTAGAAACATCATGCTAACTGTATTGTCCAGTGCATCATGGAAAAGAATAGAAGACCAAAGTTGATGGAGTGGAGTAAGGGATGTGGCTGTTTCTTTTTTCATGCATCCTTCTTTCTTGTCAAAACTCTCAGGGCAGAAGGCTTTGGCTAAGTTTGTCCATACAGAGTACCTGTAATCTGTATTCATGGACTTCATGCCCTAAAATGAGTGATTAGCTCCTTCAGAGACAACCTAGATGGAAACATGATCACAATGAACTGCCTAAGGGTAAGGATTTATTTTGATTTCATTGTCTCTGATTGGACTGGCTTTCTTCAAAGTTGCTTCTAGTCATTGACATTACTTACCAGGAAGAGCATGATCTCGTCCTCTTTGCAGGTTTAGTGATGCAAGGTCCATTTGCTGCTGCGTTTTAAGGACTACCAGCCTCTCTGTTAACTCCTCTGTCAACAGCTTGTCTGCACTTGCAGCTTGTGCTGGAATTCCAAGTGTACCCCTCAGAATTGGTTCAATTCCACCTGAGACAAAACCAATATTGATTACATTAAAGTAAATCTTTGAGACACAAAAATACTCCTCTCAGAGTAACAGGATAATGTTTTTGTTTCAATTCATTTTGTGGACAATTGGAGTTTAGCAAACAAAATGTCTAATTTTCACAACCAGTTAAAATGAACAAGAGCATGCTGCATATATCATGGATTAGGTATAACATATTGACACAAGCTTGCATTCTTCATAAATAAAAAAAAGCCTATGTGTTAGCCTTACTTACAGTAAGTTGAACTGCTTGAAACACACTGCTTAATGCAGAAGGCTTTCAATAATAAAATCTACTGACAATCTTTCTTAATTTTTTTACTGTGTATTTAGTGTGCATGCAGAATACTTTATTAGTTCTAATAGGAAACATCATTAGATTATACTAACCTTCTCTCACTATTCTCCATGGACTAAAGAAAGTATTGTGGAGTTTCAAGGTCGGGAAGTGCTCATGTTGCTGGAAGCTCTCATTAAGTCTCCTGACAACCGGACAGATGGTAGCGTGGCCAAACCTGAATGCAGCCGTGGCAAACACATTGGAGGCTGATGGGTCAGTATTTGGATCATATCCAAAATAGGGTCCGATGTAGTGTTCATAAGATGTTAAGCCAATGATTTTTGGAAGATAATCTCTCATGGTAATAATCTGAAAGTCAGAGATGAAAGGGGAGATGATTACACAAGCAGAATACATTTCTTAGATTAAAATCATAATCAGGTTTTCATCACAAGAGTTTGAATATGTCTGTAACTTGAAGGATTACAGCACATTATTCTTGGACATTATTGACATTCTCTTGTAGCTTAAAGGGATCCCTGCAGGGTTGATATGGGTATTTCTGTGTTATTCTTTAGATTTTGTATTTGGACCCTCACAGTTTACTGCAAAACCCCCATATGTCCTCATCTCTATTTATAAAGAGTTCTCAACCTGAATCTTAAAACATTTTTTACAAAAGTGCAACGACACAATGCAATCTGAAACATTGGAACCAGACACAGCGACCCATGTTACCAGGGCCACCCTTCCCTAAACTGAGAACACACAGTGTGAACAGGGTCCCATCAACCGTGGGGGACCTCATGGTTGTACTTGTTTTTATTACTTATCAGCAGTTGTCTCCAAAATTATAAATGTTACTAAAATAATGGAAATCAAGCATTTACCACACACAGATGTTACTTGTGCGTCATTGCTTCATTTGCCAAGTATTTAAAATAATTTATGACACAGTATTTATCAGTTTGTTTCTTTAAGCTGTTTTAATTCTGCTGTCTATGTCCTTCCTGTTTTTTTGTTTGTTTGTTATATATTTAGGCATACTGAAAGTATTTAACTAACGGGTCACATACCTGGTGCAGTGCACCGACAATCTTGCGGGTTTCTTGGTAGATAGTCTCTGGACTCCAGTGATTGTTAATGTGTTTCAACGCTTCTGCAATCCGATTGTGTTCCCTAAGCCACAAAGTATGTAAAGTAGTCAGGGGCAGACCCTCATTGACCCGAGTGTCTCCAGCACTGAAACACTCCACTCTATGTTCATCTGGGGCCTGGCGGCAAGGTGATGGTAGAGTGTCTACATATGGGAGGTAGGGTCTTCCTTTGACATCCCTGAAGTGGGTGTTAACAGCAAGTTTTCCGTTATGACCGGAAAGGTCACGAAGTTGGCTCTCCTGTTTTGGGGTGTTTCCATACACAACTGAAGCATCCATGAATGATGTGATGGAATTCATCTGTTGTCTCTGCAGAGCTTGTCTAATATCAGACCTGAAACTGACAAAGCAGGCTGGAACGGAGCGGAAAAATGGCATGCAGTCTTGTTCACCGGCCACACCTGTCTGTAGAGAAGAGAAAACTTTGTATTAGAAGCTTCACCAGCATGTTGAACTTCGTTTGAAGAGTAGTTGAATGTTTTTGGAGATTTGCTTTTTTGCTTTTGCAGTTAGGTGGTCCCTAAGGTCGTTCTTTGAGGTAAACTAAGCTGGTAGAGATCTTCTGATTTCACATTCAGGAAGAAAGCGACTACATGATTTTCCCAAAATGAGAAACACTTCATTTCATTAATCCAACACAGCAAGACTGCACAAGTAAGTCTGTAGCAAAGCCATTTTCTTCTTAGTTTACCTTTAGCATAGGAAAGCATGGATGCATATTTTCACACGTCTTTGAACAGTCCATGCCGGTCCAAAAGGATGAGCTGCTCGTGCTTTGAGGGGTGAAAGTTATATCATGGTCAATGTACTGGCCCCACTCCACCAGCATGTGAGAATAGAGCTCATCTTCCTGTTTAACGGAGCTCCTCAGTATTTTTATGCTGACCTCTCTTGGCTGTTGGAACAAGACGATTTGTTATTTTGGATTAAAATGAGAACAACATTTTACAACATGGAATTAATTTCCCCCAGCCATCTCTGTAATGATTTTTCACTTATAAGTCCACATGTTTATCATTAGGTAAATTGGTGCGTATAACAATGAAAGAAAGCTTTAACCATTTTATGAATTTCTACGCTATAGCTAGTTTATACTGTACTAAGTGCAAAAATTCAAAACGAAAATCTGTGCAAATATTCTTCAGAACCAAAGGCCTTGATATTCACATGTAGTAGAATTAAGAGTCATCCCTGACACACTTTGATGTTTTTATAATGCTTTTTTTTATCTGCTTGTAGTATGAGCAAGTATTGTTGCTTTTTCCCCCCACCAAGACTTTAGTGCCCATTGAACAAACAGTCTGTAGATTACCGGGGGAAGTTGGAACCCATTGTAAAGCCACCCTCTGTTCCAACCCTTAGGTTCTCTCTCTCCGTCTTCATATTCAGCTGGAAGCCATCTGACCAAAGGAGTGTTGGTTGCTCCCCAGAGAGGATTTTGCCTGTCAAAGAATCAAGAAGTGTGTCAAACTTGTGCAAAGCAGGATATACCCTTCTTAAAGAAAATACAATTTTTCCTCTCAAAGGTTAATTTGAGTTTTAAATACTAATGCTGCATCACTAATGTAACTAATGTTGTGTTGTCAGATGCAATAACATTGATTCACTAAAATACATCTTAAAAAGAAGATGTCATAGTCAAAATGTGTGACTTTTGCCACATTTATTTTCAAATGTGCGACACCTGCAAAGCTTTGAGAGCTGAAGAGGACACGGCAACGTTCTTGCAGAAGACTCATTTAAGCTAATTGAAGAAAGTAGATCTTCCTGGGAGTCCCTGAGCTCCCTTGTCTCGTAGGTTCCTGGTGTGGACCAGGGGACCAGGGGCTCCCAAATTTTTCGGCTTGCAACCCCCAAAATATAGGTTTCCTTGCGGCCCCCACTTTCCCTCGAAGTGATAAAATGTAGCTTCACACTTAATGTAGCTAGTCTGTGGAAAAGTAGCTACCTACATGCACATGTGGCTGTGTTTCCTGTGCTGTTATATATTAATTGCTGCTACTGATGCTTTTGTTATATTAACTGTAAACTAACCCTACTCTAACCTTAACCTTAGGAGTCATCTAAAGAAAGGCAGAAAACTAATGAAAAAATGTATCTGAAGGTTTATTTCTGAATGATTATTTTAAAACATATATATTTACAGTAATGGCAATATACAAAATTTTAGATTACTCATAGAAAATAAAAATCTTGTAACCCCTAATCAGTGTCTGGCGACCCCCAGGGGCTCCTGACCCCCACATTTGGAACCCCTGTGGAGGCAGACGACCTGCTTCGGACTTACCATTATCATTTCTCTCTTTCTGCATCTTCCTCTATCCCTCTAAAACTAAACCTGTGATTCTGGATCAAATCCATGACCAGCTTGCAGGTAAGGTGGACAACTAAGAGAACAACTAAGCAGAAAATTGCTTTTAGGAAATGTCTTCATTAGTGTATTTTTATTCACCTTAAATTGTTTCAATCATGTTTATGCAATAATCAAACTAAAATTATAAGTAGAGACAATTAGAGACTATCTACTTCAATTATTTCTTCTCAAACTATTCACAGTTACATTATAATAATAGGATCTTTGTTGTTTTTTTAAAAAGGTATGAATCAACTCTACTACCTGTTGTTGCAGAGGCCAGATATGGAGCGGTACTTGTTGAGATGACTGTGCTGGCAGATGGTTGGATGTGTCGCAGGAGGACATTTTGACAGCTCTGCAATCAGCTCTACATCCTCCCATGAGAGCAGTGCTGGCATGGTGAAACAGTGAAATTAATCAGAAACTCAACAGAATTTTATTTTGTCTCAGAGATCACATAAAACCTTTTTAGAATTTGATGTACAGGAAGAAAGAAAGCAATATTACCTGGCAGCATGGCAGCCCTTGGATCTCTTTGTTTGGCTCTGTTCTTTAAGACATGTAGAGTCGTTTGAAAGATCTCTGCCGCTTGAGAGAGCTCCAGAGTCTCTGGCTCAGTTTGCCGAAGGAATGTAAACCCATTTTTTGAAGACGTTGATGTGCTTCGCCTGCGTACAAAAGTATCCACACAAAGGAAAATGTTGGTATCCTCTGTCCTCTTTTGGACATGTACTGTTGTTATCAAAAGAAGAAGCAGGTTATCTGTAATAATGTGTTACCGTTGTCTTGAGTTGGCCAAAGCTGCATGTACTGTTTGACGGCTTTCTTGATATGAGAGGAGCAGTTCCCCAACAATTGTGGCTGGAAGACAAACAGTGTAGGATCATAACACAACAACAGAAAAATGAAGTTATCATCTGTATGGAATGTGGAATAGACTCAACACATGTATTGTATTTGCTTGGACCAGTTTTTTCCACAAGCAGGTCATTTTATACTTTATTCCTCTCTGTACTATTTAAAGACTTTATATTTTTTAGTCTTTGATTTGCATTTTACATTCACTGCAGCTAATATTAACTCTAATATATTACATTTGAAAATCTATCACAAATATGACACATTGTAATTTATTAAAACAATAATCTTCAGTCCTTTCTGCTTTTGAGGCCATATCAGAAGCTTCGGGTGATAGAAAAAGAACAAAGTACATTTGATGAAGCATCAAGTACAATTATAAACTATAACATTTAACACTTAATGTTTCCAGATTGTTACTTAATACTTCAACTGCACCTCATTTCAGAGTCAAATATCATGCTTTCTATCATCTACAACAGTCAGAAGCACTTTGATAATTTGCAGATATATTATATATAATTCAAAGCTAATGAAAAATAATGACATGATGATATTATAACAAAATATTTTGTGAGATAACACATTGAAAAATAAGTTTACCAGCCGTGTATACAATAATTCAACATTCAATTGGTTTTTTTAATGCATCAAAAAATACAAATATACAATATAATATAATTTTATGAATGTTCTTGGACATGGAAATGGAAATGGATATTTTTCTCTTTTAATACTATTTTGTATTTTTATGCTTAAATTTTTTAAATCTACACCTATAAATACAATTAGAATTCAGGAATTTGTCATGTTTTTCTTTTTTTATACAACAGCCCTAAAATTTTTTCTACCTTTGCAAAATTTAAACACCTGAAAGCCTTTTCCACCACTGCAGGATGTTAAAATCTATGAGTTATTAGTTGATTAAAAATTATTTTATTCATCTCTGCTGACCTTAGTCCAGTCCACCTGACTCTTAGGTTGATCTCAACTGTCCTAAGCTTCATTATCTCCACCTTAAGAGTAACAATGATGAATTTGACCTGCATCAGTAATATTAATCTGATGATTTGATGAATCACAAAGACCATTTGATGCAGTTTTATCCCTCTTTTTTTAATAATAGTACATCTTTGATTTTATATAATGAAATATTAGATTTTTAATGAAGAATACTTTCTTGTCTATATTTCGATGATTTTATCTTTCTTTCTCTCAGTTCAATAAAGTGAATAATTGCATTTATATTTAATTAAAATAAGGTTGTTTGAGTATAAGCTCTTTTTTGCAGCACTTCATCTGTTTTATGAAATAATTAAGTATAAGAAAAAAAGATTTACTCACAGTTAAAATGTCTGGCTTCATAATTTGGAAATCTTGGAATAATAAGAAGAAGCAAAACAAGAAACAAATCATTGAAACAACGAGTCATTTTGTCAAAACTACTCTCACTGCTCAGAATGAAATCCTGTGTGAACTGTCAAACCTGTCCATGTGTATTAAGATAAAGCAGGAAGCCCATTTATAAGGTCAAGTAACCCAGCTCACACTTCAGTATCTCAAAGATTCTCAGGGTTTCTCTTATCCTCAGTTGACTGATTATTTTCCTTCCCCGCCCTCAGTTGTGGACAACCATTGGATGTTTAGGAGATCTCTGAAACTTGAGGACACAACTACAGGAAAGAACAAATAGATAACACTCATAAAGTGCATTGGCAAATCTTGCTTGTATTAAATGATGTAGCCACTTTCTCTTGTAGTCCACTCAGGGATGTAAACTGACTATTTTTTAATACATTTTTATTTTTAAGTTATATTTTTTGGAGGGCTTTTTCACATTCAATGGACAGGACAGCTGAAGAAAGACAGGAAATGTGAGGAGTGGAGAAAGAGGGGAAGACATGCAGCAAATAATCATGGCCTGAAGATGATCCTCCGACTGCTCCACAGCATAAAATACTTGCAAAATGATGAATGGTTAGGTGATGTATTAGACAAACTGTTGGTGTGATCATTTGTCAATTTGAACTGATGCACAGCTGACATATTCTTACATTCATATGATTCATCATTGCTGAAGCCAATCATGCCTTACTTAGATAAGACATACATTTTAATACACCATGTACATTTCAGTACATCATGACTGCTAGTGTTTTGACTGCATGCATGACATTGTCGAAAGCTTGATCAAAGACAATGAGTTCCAGCTTACTGAAATAATATTTTGTCACTTATTTTACATTCTAGAGCGTGGTTGATATTAACTGTAGTTGTAAAACAACTTTAAAACATTTTTGCAGACAACTGTACTACAAGTAGGGCTAGTGAGTGATCCTTTTAAGCCAGTTACATTAGCCCCCTTTTTAATTTTATTTTACCACAGTTTTGGGCCACTTACTCAAAGTGTCTCTAAAAGCTGTCTGATTTGGTGATTTTGCAGACAGCATGTAGCAAAAGAGTATGTGGGCTTGAAATCCCTCTTAAGCCTCAAGTTCTCCTTAAGGAATAGTTCAGGAAAAAAAGAAGACGGCATCATCAGCCGTTATTAAACTCTCCATGGGCTCATTATGGTTTTAAGGCTTCTTCCCTGAACATATTGGGAAACTTTAGGATGCAGACTCTGGATATGTGAGAAAGGCCATGGCAGCAGTCTTGTTGATACGCAAGAATCTTCTTTTACTTTGCATTCAGGGTCCAATGCCACCAGTGGAGTCGACTCGGAAGGTCACAGCCCACTGATAGTTGGAAAGTGTGCTTGAAATTCATGCTTGACATGTTTCTGATGCAACCTCATGATGCTACGTGTGTGTGTGTGTGTGTGTGTGTGTGTGTGTGTGTGTGTGTGTGTGTTTACAGCAGTCAGCAGTGATTGCTATAACGGTTCATAGAACATTTCAGTTAAAGCTCTCTGCACTCTTGTCGTCACTCAGTCTGGTTGAATCTTGACAGAGAATATAGTAAATGACACAAAAAAACACACAAAAAAGAAAGAACTCTTTCAGATGCTGCTCTGAGCTTGGTCATACAAAGACTACACACTACAAAGAGTTCTCTAAATTATAGCTGTATATAACACAACAATATAGCAAAGACAGTGCTGTGGTCCAATGTAAGTGCAAAGTCTGCTATATTTTTCCTAAAGTGAAAGTAGCAGACCTAATTTCAGTTCCTGTCTGTACTGACTGAAACAGGGGTAAATATTTTTCCCTGGCTCTGCCTAAAGATAACAAAATAGGCCAAAAAGCACATATAAAGCTTAAAGTCAGTTTTACTCATACAAAAAAAACAGAGACAAACTTTGAAAACTGATGGTTTTATGACTTTTTATGAGTCTGTCATGGTTAAAACAACAATCAAGAAAATGATCTTGTCTGTTCATAAACAAACCACTGATAACTCTTTCAATAAGAGGGTTATGAGTTCATATAAGTTAATTTTCCAAGTAACACATGGGGGCTAGGTCAGACTTTAAAGATTTAGACAAGAAAGAACTTTAGAAAAGTATCTGAACATACCCAGAAATCAATTTAAATTGTTTTTTATTCTACCATTTACAAAAGGAGTAATTTATACTTTGTGAAACTCTACTCATTTTTTTCTTAATACAAATACTCGTTCAGCAGTTGATAGAAAAATATCAAAAACAGGAAATACACATCCTTTAGTAAAGTGCACAAAATACTGCTGATTTGCCGCATGTGCATCTGAGGTTGAGGGAGAGTCTTTTCAACCGTTCATGTTTTTTCCAGGGAAGGTCTGACTGCCAGTACAGAGACGGTCCATGGAGGCCACTTTGGCAGCGATAAAAGAATGTATACAGTGAAGGACGGCTGTTAGATTAGCAAACTCTAGTTCCTGAAAAACACAAGTCAAGGACAGAATTAGCTAGAACAGGATTTGAACACAGTCAACACAAGTACTCTGGAGAGGATATTACTCACGAGACAATGAAATAAATGAAGGGACAATCAAATCAGTGCTTGATGTAGCTGATGAAAACGATCTCCACAGAAAGTCTGCGCCATTGAAGTTTTTATGTTATTATGTGAAATATGAATAATTGCATTACCTTCATATCTATTTGCTTGCTTTCAGCGTTCTGGAAAAGGAGTTTTACTCTGGTTTTTCCATCGTCAGAGGATCCTTTAAGTTGAGAGAACTTATATTGCCACAGTATGGTCTACAAAGGAAGGCAAAAAAAGCACAACATTTTAAGTCCGTGTCCTATTACAGAGAGCGCTAATTTTTGTAAACAACAGTAAAGACTGTACATTAGTATGTAGTGCTTTATCTGGTCTTCTGACACAGCATGTCAGACTCTCCCATTCTTACACTAATGGCAGAGGCTGCTACATGAAGTGCCCATCAGACCAAACAAAGGCTGGACACTAATATATAAGGAGGAGTGTGTGTTCACCATTTTAATTTCATCCACAGGTCTGTAGTTATTCCAACACTCATAATTAGTGCTCTGCCAGCTTTTTAAAATGTTGCTTGCTGACATCAGTCTGATTACATGCACACGAATGCTTAGCTCATAGGTGGTAGCTTGAACTTCAATGATATTTTAATGTAGTTTGACACTAAGTACATATTACTTTTGACTTGCAACTGAGACATCTGAGTTTTTTAAAGTGACGTGCCATTCTAAAGCATAGTGGTGCTGTTTTCCATCATGGGAGCAGCAGAAAGCAGGAAGACATCAGACTGTAAGGGGCAAAATAATGTTTAACAAAAATACTGCATTCATTTTGAAACATAATTACATTGCCATAATCTCAAAATGTACCTTTAATGCAAAATGAATAATGATGATATACTGTGTATTAATAACGGAATGTCCGACTGCATTCCTAGAAAGCAGTTTGGGTTGAAAGCACAGATTCAGGATCTCAACACGGTAATACCTCACCTTTGAAGTATTCTCTGAGCAGGTGAATCCTGATCCAAAGTCTATGTTGAAGCAAAGCAAATGACCCTGGCTGCTGCACATGTAGCTCTTAGACTGTTGAGAGGTAATTATACATTATACATTAAAACAAGTTACTTGTAATTATTGCTAAACTGTATGTTCAGTAAGGTGGCCGAGAAGGGCAGACGATCTGCAACTGACGAGCAATCCACAGAGAGGTTTAGGAACATCCATTTGATCTGTATCAATGTTGACTATTGAGATCATTGAGTTGAATAACAAGTCAGTGAGAGGAGGAAAAAAAAACGTGCTCTTGTTGAATTTCAGAAAATGCAGTAAGCAATCTAATCAGCACAAACAGTTAAATAAAGGTCACAGTGACTCTTGTTGATCTAGGACAATTTAGATAAATACACAGAGCATGTACAGACATGCAGAGTACATGTATTTTTGTTAAAGGTTACACAAAGATTATACAGTTATTCTTGATGAATAAAACTACATGGTGTTCCACATTTGTCAAAGTGTAAAGCTATGAGAATAAAGTCACATATTTACGAGAGTAATGTTGACATCTGGTCCCAGGTTGGTCCTAAAGAACACACTACAATAGATCTACAATAAATAGAAACAGTTTTACATTTTAGTGTGACATGTCGTATGACTGGAATACTCACTTGTATTCGCTGCACCTCCAATAAGCCTGCTCTTTGGAAGGACTTCTCCCATATAGCGAGGTCTCTGGCCAGCTCGACCCTGAAGGTGTGGCTCTGGCCGTGGCCGACCAGAATACTGAAGCACAGAGACTCGTCGTCCTGTTGCTCTGGTGAATGCTCAAGCCCCAAGTAGAGCCTCGCCTGGAGCCAGCAGTCCTCAACCATCCACAGCTGAAACACAACATTTGAACTATTACACGCTGTCCCTCCACTTTTTTATGATTTACTCAGGGGGTTGAGTTTAAATCAGGACAGTCGCCCCTGGTCTAAAGAGGTTAAGCAGGCTCAGCGACACTCTTTTCCAGAAAGATGAGGTAAAAACTATCGATGTATTCTGCAGGTAGAACTCAAATGTTGAACATCTTCATTGCCCATCACAGCAGCGCACTTTGACATACCTTGTGGACTTTGAAAAAAACCTCATAGAGGTTATAAGTTGTTTCAGCTTGTCCCCAGTCAGCAACACTGACCTGAGGGAAAAAACATGATGTTAGACACAGAAACTAGGTATCAAAACAAGCTTTTTCACTTGTTTGCTAGATCCAGTATCAAAATGAAGCATTGTGGTTCAGGAAAACATCCCCTATGTAACGTATTGAGTGTGACGTAACCTAAAGTAACTGGACATAACATAACGATATGAAACGAAAGAAAACTTGTTGTATTTAATAATATATGCAAACTAGATATATGATTTACTCATTTCACAGGTAATAATCTCAAAATATAAGTACTGGCATTGGTATACACAAGCTCATTATACTTAGCTCAAAGAACATATTAAATGTCCTTATGCTGATTGGCTGCAACTGCATTTCTGTCTCCAATTATTCAAATATATCTCAAGCAAGCCCTTCTCACATGAAAATGCATGGCTCAAATTAGCTTATAAAAGATTTATCAATTTATTTTCAAGCTTAAGATACATTTCAATATAAAATGTGTATATATAAATAAATGAATAATATGATCAAGGATTACCGGAGGTCTTCTGAAGATATGAAAATATGGTCCTCTCAGTGCCAGGAACTTGAATGCTAAGGTGTTCCCAGCAGTGCAACCCTCTTGGCTTTCATTTGCCCAGCCCATGTGAACAATCTGCAGAAACATTAACATTCACTTTACACATTATACATACATATATGCATATATTAAAGCTTGTTGAGTCACAATCGGTAACTTATTTACACCTGATATTGATTTATTCTGTAAAAACAGGAGATGAACGAGAGGTTCCTAATATCGTATGTGAATGAGTTTAGTTTCATCTACAAATGAGAGCGGGCCGCTCTGAATAATGCCCCTCACGCCCCCTCATACAATGTGACTTTTGTGCTTGCTGACACATAGAGTTAGGCCAGAGTTACACACCTGATCATCAGATGAGCAGCATTTATTGATGAGTTTGATCTATAAGAGGAAAAAGCAAACAAAGAGTTATATTTAAAATAACTCACAAATCATACATGTTATCGTCTTTGATGAACATTTCTTTTTCTATATATATTCTTGATGAAATTCTTGTACTGTACACCTTTTTGTTTGCTGCTGTAACTCCATGAATTTCCCCGTTGTGGGACGAATAAATGAGTATCTTATCTTATCACAAATAAGAACCAGTGGCACCTAGTCAGCATATCAGAGGTCAGCTCCTGTCCTCCCTGCAAACTAGAGGTAAATTGTCACCTGATATTCTTCTTCCATTAGTCACTGACAAGCTGCTCTATTCCCTCTGTTTAGCGCTTCCTACAAATGGCATCAAATGATTCTCCAGCATGCCAGATGATAGTCTTCACTTTAAAACACACGACATCCCAAGGGTGTCACAAAGTCCATCAAACAGAAGTTCTGCTCTCTGCCATGGCCAGTCACACACCATCTCTTTAATGAGGTGCTGCAGGCATGAATTAAATCAAACATTTTAAAAAGGTAGCTGTGCGATCAACAGGCATGGACCTATGGTATCTCTTTAACCTAGACAAAAAGCCATCAAGTCATCAGAGAGATAGTGAGAGTAAAAAATAGACGGACATTAGAGAAAGAAGTGCACATAAGAGAGCCTTTTTAGTCAGCAGGGTGAGAGACCTGCCGCTGAGACTTAATGAGAGGTTGTCAGGCAGGATCTAATACCAAACCACTCTGTAGTCTGTGACCACGAACATCAAACTTGACAACTTTGTATAATGACTTTGGTGGAGAATAATTCACTGGCTGAAATTGCGTTGTGGTTCTGTTTCCTCAATCTGTCTGTTTGATTGATCAACCCAAGGTTAAAATGTTTATACATTTTAAAAAGATGACATAGAAGTTCAGTAAGATTTCAAATGATCAAAGTTTTTCATTTACTTCTCATTTTCAGACTTTAAAGCGTAGAGGTGGACTTACATTCTCATGCGTCAAGTCACTGATGTTTGTAGTTATTGCCTGGATCCAGTCCGTGCTTTCTGCCGCAGAACAAAACTGAAGAATATTGGCTTCATCCAAGGTGGAGACTTCAAAACAGTTAGACCTGAAGGAGCAGAGAAGTTAAATTTAGACAGAAGCAATGCTGAATACTGAAAGCAAAACTGTCAAGACAGTCGTGGTTCCTCATTAACTTGACAGTTATTTACACCTAATTATAACAGTACCCTCAAAGCAGACTCTCTGGGGAGTGAATGCTGATCTTGCTTGACAACAAATTGACAATAATTAGATAATCATATAATTTGTGTAGCGCGGTTGCAGCTATTGTATACATCTAAAATCCCAAGATGAAAAGCAGGGCTTAGCTAATGGCACTTATTAAATTTAAACATGGACAGATGCACTGTGTTTATGACAGCGGGGGAAAGTGTGTGTTTAAAGTCATTTGGCTATGTTTTAAACCACATCTCTCTCAAATGAAAAGAAAGTCACAATAACTCCAGAAAAAACTGTGACAATGTTTAAAAGAATAGAGCCGATTCAGCAGATGCTGCAAAGAAGAAAGCTGTGGTGTGTCAACAGCTCCAGGAGGGCAGAGCTTCAAAGAGCACAATCTCTAAGGAGGAGTTATACTGGAAGACTTACAATGCTTAACACAAACATTCATTGGCACAGTGTTCCGGGCTACAACAGGCTAAATCATCAGGACCAGCCTAGTGGTTAGTGACAGTACAACACAGTGCAGTAAAACTAAGGATGATGCCAGTCTGGTTTCAAGTAAGCGTTATTATACCTGAGCAAAGTTTAAAAGGTCTTCATTCTTTTGCATACCTTTTGATTTAAAGTTGTATTTTTAATGGACCTTTAATGGATAGGACAGCTGAAAATAGACATGAAACATGGGGAGTAGAGAGAGGGGGACATGCAGTAAATGGTCGAGACTGGAATCGAACCTGCGACCTCTGCAACAAGGGCTATAGCCTCTGGGCGCCCTTGGACCGCTAGGCCAACGGTCAGAGGCGACACTCGTATTGAAGTAAACTATTGGCTTTGTATTTAACGGGCTGCAAGTTGCTTTTTTGCATTCCAATGTGGAACATTTTCTTTTGTTTGCTGACTCTGGAAAATAAAATTCTTTCTAAATATTTAAAGAATTAAGTGAATAAGATTTAAATGTTGCCACTCTGCTGAGTTACCAGTTTTTGTGATTCTTATACCAGAAGACAAAATCAAATGAATCTAAAAGTACTTTAAGCCAATGTCTCATAGCTGTGTTGACCTGTTCAGCCACTATGTGCAAAGATAGACGCACTGACATCCGTCCATGTGAATGATAATGACTTGCAGAGCTGACAGCTATGTTCAGTGAACTGTGCACTTCAGAGGTGAGACGGATCACTTTGGATTACTCTTACCTTAATTCATCTGTGCCAGCTTTGTATCTGGAGACTCTGGCCATCAACAAGGGCAGTGAGATCGCATCCAGCCAGCGCTTCTCATACATTGGTTCATTAGCTGGGGGTAGAGGAGGTGATGGAGCCTGCGTGAAATATACATGTACATAAGGATTAGCTGTCTGCTGTTAAAGTCCTGGCTATAACAGAGGGTCTAGTTGCAGCACTTGGGAGATGTATAAACATAGATTTGCTTTCTTTAACCAGGTTATAGACAGCTGCACAATACAAGGACCCATTTTGAAGCTGCTAATCCTGAGCAAATGACACAAAGAGAAACTGAGTACATCTTGAAGGACATGCTTGGGTGCATTGTTGCTGTTTGCACATATCCCATCACTGTTAGACCTTGGAAAGAGAGTTATCCATTACTTCAGTCTTTAAAAATACTTGACATAGTTTGTATTAATAGAAGATATATCTATCTATAATATATCCAGAAACGTGTAAGTTGCTACCTGCTCTCCCTGAAGCTTTCTTTGAATTATATTTGTATAACAACAAATACGTGATGCCATATATACGTCTTAGTGTCACTGACAATCATACACCCACTGGATGTTGAGTGTCCTATGGTGGAAATGTGAAAATTAAAGATTCAACAGGGATGTTTTGTCTGTGTTATTTAGGCCTACAGGGAGCTTTGCAAAGCGGTCAGCTGGCAAAGTGATTAGACAAGCAAGACAGACAAACTACACATGTGACCCAGAACAAAGCTTCAGCATCATATTTATTGGCAACACCGAGTAAAAGATCACTGCATCCTTGAAGAAGAACAGTGAGCTCTTTACAGCTAGATCATTGCCGGTTCCTTTCACTCCTTAGTTGTCTTACTTCTCATGTGGAAAAAACTACTGGAAACTCAAAGTGAACACTTTAACAGGACAGAAGACTTTGATGCATTTTCATTTCACTTTAAGGGGAACTAGTGTGTCAGTATTTTTTTTAGAGAGACATGACCTAAAGGTGGAGGATCAAGTGTTGAATGAACTAATCAGACAGTTACCCCTAAACTGTAACAATCAGTGACCATAGACAGTGTTGGAGCTCAGGCTACTTTCTGTTTTTTTCACGTGAGCATCAGAAACTCAGATGAGCTTTGAGTCAGTGAAGAGGAAAAAAAGACTCAGATACAAAATGATTCATGGGATGAAAGTCTTGGTTACATACACACTTTTCCTTTAAATGCACATACAGTTTAAAGATAATGAATGCTCAGATTAACCCCTTATTAATAATTCTGGGAATATCAGTGGATTTAAGGAAGGCAAGGCAAGGCAAGGCAGCTTTATTTGTATAGCGCATTTCATACACGAGGGCAACTCAATGGGCTTTACATTAAAACATTAAAAGCATTGGAGACATTCAGACAAGCATAAAAGAACATAATTAAAATGACAAATATGATAAAACAGAAAAGAAAAGAAAAGGAAAATTAGAAATATATTAAAAATTACATTACATTTTTAATTTAAAGTGGGTTAAAATGAGCTAAGATAGGAAGGCAGTGGCAAATAAAAAGTCTTAATCTTTGATTTAAAAGAGGTGAGAGTCGGAGCAGACCTTCAGCTTTCAGGGAGTTTGTTCCAGATATGTGGTGCATAATGACTAAACGCTGCTTCACCATGTTTCGTTCTGACTCTTGGGACTGAAAGCAGACCAGTACCTGATGACCTCAGAGGTCGAGGTGGTTCATAAAGTAGTAGCAGATCAGCCTAAACCATTCATGCTTTATAAACCATCAGCAGGATTTTAAAGTCTATTCTCTGACAGACAGGAAGCCAGTGTAGGGATCTAAGAACTGGAGTGATGTGGTCTACTTTTTTGGTCCTTGTTAGGACTCGAGCAGCAGCATTCTGTATGAGCTGCAGTCGTCTGATGGACTTTTTAGGGAGTCCTGCAAAGACCCCGTTACAGTAGTCTAGTCTGCTAAAGATAAATGCATGGACGAGTTTTTCTGCATCCTGCTGAGACATGAGTCCTTTAATCCTTGATATATTCTTAAGGTGATAATAGGCGGACTTTGTAATTGTCTTAATGTGGCTGCTGAAATTAAGGTCTGAGTCTATGATTACACCAAGGTTTCTGGCTTGGTTTGAACATTTCATCATTGCAGATTGGAGCTGAGCAGTAACCTTTAACCTTTCTTCCTTGGCTCCAAAAACAATCATTACAGTTCTTCCTTTGTTTAACTGAAGAAAGTTCTGGCTCGTCCAGTCATTGATTTGTTCAATGCATTTACTCAGTGTTTGTATGGGACCATAATCCCCTGGTGATATGGTGATGTAAATGTGTGTGTCATCTGCATAGCTATGGTATTTTATTTTGTTGTTACAAAATAAAATACCACTCATAAGAAGCTACGACTGTCTCAACAGCGCCTTCTGGGATATGGATTACCATTGCATGGGAACGTATTCTACTATTTTGGAAACATTTGAAAATGTTTCTCTAATGTTCCAGTGGATGGATTACAATTTTCAGTGTTATGATTGTTTTTACAAGTTTTGCATTACTTTATCAACCGTAGATGTACGTTATCAATATACTGATTTGATGTATTCAGTATTTATGTGATTTTTTTTTCAAATGTTATCCCCATGTCCCTGAGACTGTCTTTAAGAAAAGAGGCAAGGCAATGTTGTTTTGTTAAATTGTGATTTGATGTCTGAATGTAGACAGCAAAGATCCAGGTACTGATCGGAAAACAAATCCACATGATGCATTTGTTGAATGGATTATTTACTTACTGTGTTGTTTCCGTTTCCATTTAAGTGGAGGCCAATGAGTGGAGAGGACGCCTGGCTGTGATCAGAAGACGGACCAGGAGAACCTGAAAGATAAGGAACGGCTTTTCTTTTACATGAAAAGGTTTAGAGAAATAACTGTTCAAATGATTCAAACATAATAATGTGTGTAATACTCATGATTTTCGATAATAATTAATATTAAGAGCAGCAGTTATGCAGATAAAAACTGTACAAATTGCAGGAAACTTGACTTCATTCTGCTGCTTTGTCTGAAATCCCTGACTGGATCATTGACAGCATCCAAATTAGAACAAATGTCGTCCTTTGATACAATATTAGCTCGGTAGAGAACCGCTTCAGCCCTCTCCTGTTTGTGATTCGCACCGTGAAACAAAGGATGGCTCATCTGCTGAAGAAGATAATAAAACAAGATAAAAGACATAGTACCCTTAATGCATTCCTTTTAAAAAAACATTTATATTGTTTAAAAGAAGCTTCAGATATGTCCAGTCTG
This sequence comes from Notolabrus celidotus, assembly GCF_009762535.1. Lineage (NCBI taxonomy): Eukaryota > Metazoa > Chordata > Actinopteri > Labriformes > Labridae > Notolabrus > Notolabrus celidotus. Next base: position 17,932,982 of record NC_048293.1, read on the forward strand.
GCTGCAGTCAGAGGATGTTCCACAGTCTGAGGGCTTGAACTGCAAAGGCCTGATCCTGAATTTGGAATCTAAATTCAGTGATAAATACTTAAACATCCATCTATAGGTAAAAATGGAGTATAACATTCATGTTTCACTGTGAGATTATCACAAGGAAACAAATGTTTTTGTACATTTTTGAACTTTAGGGAGGAAGTCTAAAACAATTTCCCTCCCTATTGTTCCTGACCTGACCTTCTTCTTCACCTCATTCCCCACCTTTTGCTGGCCCCATACGGAGGATTTCAGTTTCTGCCTTAAGCTGATAAGGGTCACAACAGGACCAGGGTGTTGCAGCTCTTGTGTTTCTCTAGCCTTAATGTTTGCCTCAGGCAACCAAGCATGCCCAGCTTTTACTATGGAATCAACAATAGTCGATCAAGCTGCATCTGAGTGAGGACTTGGATCTATGAATCTGGTTCAGTTCTTTATTTCAAAGGTGAAAATGTTTGATTTTTCAGTGAAATAAAGTAGATTGTGATTTGCCAGAGAGTCAAAACTATAAGACTCTTACCGAGAGGCAATTTTAGAAAAGATGGAACTTCTCGCAGGAACCGCACAGTGATGGTGACCTCATCTCCTGCAGAGCGCAGGAGATGAACCTTGAGATTGAGATAGAGAGAAAGAAGTACCATGAGCCGTGCAGCATGATAAAATGTAATCTCATATAAATGAAACAAGTCACATTCTTCTAAAGCTTAGCAGCTAAAATATCACCAAAGATTGTTGAAGAGGAAGAAATTAAAAGTTAAAGGCTCATAAGTGACCTAATCATTAACGGCAGAACTTAAAGCTCCGTCCATTTTTGCGGTCCCCCTGTGGACAATGTGTCACCTTTTATCTCTGTGATGATTTTGTCCTGTTCTTGTGTAAGTTGTGTTTTCTGACAGAAAATCGTATCCTTCTTTTAAGAGCCAAATGAAGCAAATCTTTGCTGTGGAAAAAAGACAAGTCTTTTTTTTCAGCATGCTGTCAATCATCTAGTCTGATGCCTATCCTATCATAGTAACTTTAGCATTAATATTACAATGTAAAATGTGTTAATCTTTATTACTAATGGTCTCGTTTACTTTTGTTTGTCATGAAAAAAGGAGCTTTAAAGGCCTTAATTTTTCTACAGTCACAACTGACACAAAAGAGCAACAACATTGTGAATATCTGATTATCTGGTGTCTATCTGATATATGATACAACCATATAGATGTCAGTCATAGTTCTAAAGAGACTTGTAAGGTTAGGCCGATAATTCCTGTGAATCTTGAAAAAAAGAAACCTGAGACTATCCTCTCCAACATGCTGTGACAGCCCTTGTAATTTAGGCTTGAACGTCTGTTTGTGCAGTGAAAGTGACATCATGAGAAGCTCTGAGTTTTTTATTCTGAAGGGAAACTTCTCATCATGTGCTGAGCTCCAGAGGTGAACATATTGAACACCTGTTGGGGGAATAAGCTTTACAACATTTCATAACAATTAGACATACTTACAACTTCTTTATGAGTACAAGGCTCTACATTTATGCCATTGACCTAAAGAAACCAACAGAGACAGAAGAAATGGAAGCATGTAAATATATTATAGAAAAAAATAGTTTTCTATGAAATCTACATATTTAATCACTTAGCATTACTTAGGAAAATAAAATAAATAATTCCAAATAAATTAAAAATACAAAGAAACATCAAGATGCAAATGGACCACATCACTAATGCACAAAAAACGACCACAAAGTGAACCCAACACAAAATCCCACAAAGCAAACACAAAGACAGGTAAAAGTTAAAAATGCCAGCAGTCTTTAGTAAGAGCAGCAGAAATATCTCAAGATAAATGCTTTACTTTGCAGTGGGACCATTCAAATGTCATGAAAAATACAAAATAATAATAATACATCCAAGGAGGAGCATTAGCAATTTAATTCTTAATATATTCCTTCTGATGAGAAAGTTAATATTGTTTGACTTCACAATGAATCCAATATATCTCGCTGTACAGCTCCTCTAATAAACTTGACATTTTTTTATTAACTTAACATCAGTACACACAAGTAGATGATCTTTGATTTTCTTTTTTAAATGAATTATTTTTTTGTTAATGACCTCAGACTTATCCTACCACAACATATGAAAATAAGGGATTGAAATCATGTTGTTCAAACTGTATTGTTGCTGCTGTATTCCTACAATGGTGTTCTTCCTAATTCCTTCATGAAATTACATTCTGCTAAAACACAAATGTTAAAATTAAGATGCAAGAAAGTTGTCAATCCTGGCAGTGACCTGATTTGATCACAAAGCATATAAGCTAAGAATTAACAAATTAATGAACCGACCTGCAACACAGCGTCCCCAACGAATAGCTTCCCAGTCTGATCAGCTGCAGGGGTCAGACGTCAAGAGTCAGAGGTTAAGTATTTATGGAAAGTATGTGATTATATCATAATTGGTTATTTTCAGTGTCTCCACCTAATCTCTGCAATACCCCAAAGCTCAGAGAGAGAACAGAGGAAAGCATGACATTTTGAAACTCACTAATTTGGGTAAAAATATAAACTCATTTTCAGGGGCAAGAGAGAAATCAATGAAGGCTCTCGTGAGAAGAGTAAAGCTCTGTGAAGAGAGCCCTTGAAGTCCCCAGGGACATGAAGACATGAGTCTCTCATTTCTGAAAGGCATTAAGAGGGATGTAGGCAAAAAGACAAGTAACATGGAACATTTTCACTCACATCACACTAACAAAAGACTTACATATTGTCATTTTTTAAAACAATTTTAATGACAAACATGAGTTAAGTGTTTTCTCACCATCTAGAAAGTTTTAATCCAATCTCCTTGAAAGAAAGGTAAACTGCATGAGAGAGCTTTCCTCTGAGTTTCTCTTTATTTGATTAAGTGCTTATTTATCTGGGAAAACAATCTTTTTAAAATTCCGCCAACACTTCTTTAAGGAACTTGGTAAATGGCATTTCATGCTGCAATCAAAACATTTTCCAAATACCACACAGCAGTAGGAACATAAATACTTTTCTTACCGATTTGATCTTTAAAAATCTTTGAAATAACTACAGGCACGTTGTGCTCTGCACCCCCCTGAAAAACAAGAGATAGAAAAAAACAGTGTTGAAAGTCTGTCATGAAATTTACTGGAAACCTGCTTCCTCAAAGAGTCATCCCTGCAACCCAGAGCCTTTTCATATCCACTTTATTCTCCCCACAATCCATACTTATCTGCTTACTTTGATGCTTATGCCCAGACCGCCGCTCGCCTGTCTCCTCAGTACAACAGTTCTGTGCTTTAGAAAGTGTGAGTTTGTCAACGGTGAACAGAAATCATGAACATTGAAGCAGTATTTGGAAGTTATGCAGAATGAATAACAAGACAGTCTTGAGTCCTCCGGCACACTTACATTAACATGAGGTTCACCTCCGCTCGTGCAGACCACATCCAGCTTCTGAATAATTAAAACCTCTCTGGTCAGTTTCAGGCAGACATCATAGGTGTTGTTGGTCTCCTCGTTGTACAGTAAAGCAATTCCAGATTTTGTCTGTTAGAGTTCAGAGGAACATTCACATCATACAAAGCAAACAAATATGAATACAATGAAAATTTTAATCCTCTTGTCTTAATGATTAGATTAGATTAGATTAGATTAGATTAGATTAGATTAGATTAGATTAGATTAGATTAGATTAGATTAGATTAGATTAGAAAAACTTTAATGTCCTCCAAGAGGCAATTTGTGGTACAGCACAGCTTAAAGAACACAACATGAAAGGTACATCAGACACACACAACAAAATGATCCAAACAACCCATAGTAGCTGTTTCTCTGCAGTTGGATTGAGTGAACTTCTGGGTCTCTTTTTTTGTATGTTGAAATAATGAAATATAAGGATTACACTCATTTACACAGCCTAAAATTATATTCAGGTTGCATTGCAAGAATATTTGCATGATGTGACAGTATGCTGGTAAGTGTACCCAAGTTTAGGCCTACTTAAAAGATATTTTGGATTAATGAAAATCATTATGTGAGAAAATGCACATTGGTGTGTTACACATCAGATCCCCTTTTCAAACCACCAGCGCCACAACATATGGAAAGATACCTGTAAGCTTGATGTAAACCTTTCTGGACATGCGTAATGTAGAATCATGACGATAGATATCATTGCGCAATTCATTAGAAGTTATGTGCAACATTATTTCAAGTGCAATCAGCATTTTTCTCTTAGCCTTTGAGGTAACGTGCAGCAACCCTGTGAATCCTAAAACACATCCAAACGCATGCCATGTGTCGATTATAGTCCAAATGAGTCGTTTATGGAGACTGGAGATCCCCCAGAACATCACATAACAAAACGTCAGTGACGCGCGCTCTCGGAGATCTCCTTGGAACATAACAAACAGATCATCTACAATCCGTGTATTCAATTTTAATCCAAATGAATATTTTTACTTGCCGAAGTTGCAATCAGAAGGCTGTCGGGTCGCTCGATCAGCTCAGCTGGATGTCTCTTGGATTCATTCATTTCCCATGAAGCCGCTGTCTCTGTCTGCTGGCTGAGAGTTCCTCCAGTCATTCAGCCTTCAATAGACTGCGGTCAACGAGAGCAGAGGGCTGAGACACAACAGCTTTAAAATGCTGTCTGTGTGCTCTGCAATTATAACAATGTTGCTTGCTGAAAAACCAAATTAGAATGAACCATCTCTGCACGCAGCTCAGCACACACCGGCTCTTCCTCTGCTGCTCATCTGCCTCAACACTTCCTCGACGTCAAACTACTGGACATCCACCGTTCAGTACTATAGGCTGTTATTACAATCCTGAATGCTTATCAGTGAGTCATCCTTATAAGTCGTGCATATATTTTTTAATTTGCAACAATCAGGAACATATGTAATAGATTCAGTGCTGCCTCTTGCACAACAATCAACACTAAACTCCATTAACCCTCCAGTCCTTCATCTCTGCTCCACGTGCAGTCCCCTAACCTCCCTGAGCATGTAAACACACTACATTATGGACATGGGAGTTCTTTTTGATCTAGGCATGATGTGTCAGATATGACTTTGCAAGCCAGACTGAAACACCCAAGTGCAAACAGAGATACTGGATGTATTTACATTTGATCCTGATACCTTCTAAAGACAATTTGCTGCACAATACTGCAATTTAAATAGAATTAAATCCACTAATAAAGGTTAACCCTCCTGTTATGTTCGTTTCCAAGGGACAGCAATTATGCTCCTGGGTCAACTTGACCCAAGGCATATTTATTGATTTAAAAGTATCAGAACCCCCAAATAATCCAAATTTAATTGTTCTTAAATGTCATTATTAACTCCATTAATAACCATTTAAATCAATATTTAGTGCAATGGTGTTCTTTAATTTAATTCTCAGAGATCATAGTTCAAAGTGGATAATTCAGTTGTTTTAAAAATAAATAAAATTAATGTTAAAACTTATTTTGTGTACATTGGAAAGTGATTGGGGTGAAATATGTAACACAGTTGCAAAGAAACATTTAGTATTTGACACTTCTCAAATTTAATTTCCCCCCTGGGGATCAATAAAGTACCTTTCTTTTCTTCTTCTGACTTCTTTTAGCCTCCACTTTGAATGCAGGGTCAAATTGATCAACGAACAGTATCTATGTAATATAAACATGCAGGGGGGGGGGGGGGGGGGGGGGGGGGTTGCAAATGTGTGTGATGATGTTGTTCACGCCAATTAAGCCAAGCAGAAGAATTTTCATAGCGAAAAAATACTTTTAACATTTTTTAAAAATGGGTCAATTTGACCCGCAACCTAACAGGAGGGGTAATGCACAGAGAGATTATATAACTCCTGGTAAACCTTGGCTAGAAAATAGCCACAATTCTGACTCTGCAATATTAGAAAAAGAGTGTTTGAGTTGTGTGTGTGTTCTGGTTTCAGTATTTCTGGGTGAAGAGGGTCAGGGTCAGCTGCTGTAAGATTAATACAAGCACAGATTTTATTTCTAGCTGTCAAAATTCATTACAAATGCCTCAGGTGAAAGCATTAAGTGATGCAGCATGGCCTCCGATCATGAGGGTTGATATTTGCTGAAAGAATCATTTGGAGGAAAAAGTCTCTCCATTGGAAGATTGAGGGTTAGATCCAAGGCCCTGCTGTGCTGTGCACATTTTCAAGTGTCCTTTGGCTAGACGCTCTTTGTATGAATGGTACTTTATAAATAAACTTGCCTAGACGCTTAACTCAGATCTGCCCCTGCTGGTGGTTATGGCAGCCATGTGTGAATGGGTTAATGTTATGTTTAAGTGCCTTGAGTGGTCAGAAGACTAGAGAAGGTGCTAAACACAGTCCATTAACCAATTACCATAAAATAAATGCATTGTAGTGGTATGTTTGGACATTTGTGTTGCAGGCAGAGTACAAATCCTAAACTATGTCCAGCCCAGGCCTGCAGAAGCAAAGACTTGAATTTACTGGATTTCCCCACCTGACACTGGTGTAATCTCACTGCAGATTGCACAGAAATGCCCCCCCCCCATCCTCACCCCAAGGGCTACCAAACCAGCATGCTCTTCTTTATCAGCCACAACCCCATCAATAATACTAAGTCAGGGTATTGTACGAAAACAGGTACAAAGTTCACGGTCATAGGACACCACATACAGAGAAGTGTATGTGATGTCAGAGAATTGCATTACGTAATTAAACTTTGTGTTAACAAAGCCAGCTTTCTATGAAGAAGATTGCAAAGTGTTTTCAAGGTTTTCTTACAAAAGCCTTCAGTCTGATGTATCCACTTATTAATAGATTTAAATTCTCAGAAAAGAAAATCACATTAAAATAAAATACTGCTGCTGTTAAATAAAGTTTCATTTGAATTCATAGACACTAAGCATGTCTGCTGTTTCTTACAGTATTTCTCAATCTCTAAAACACTGCCCCCTCATAATTATAACACAGATTAAGCACATTAGTGATGTGTCATGATCAAAAGCTGCGGCTCTGAGAGACGATGCTTTAAAGTGAATCAGAAGAGCCGGCTCGCATTGAGAGAGAGCCGGCTCCCAGTTTTTTCCTGCTTAGCTCTCACAGTGCTCAGCCCCAGCTCTGCTCACAGCAGAACTTTGTTTTGATTGGTCAGCATGGCGGCCATGTGGCCAATCACATGTGAGGATATAGGATACAGGTGATGGAGGGGAGGCTGTGTATCGTGGCTTCATCTGTTCCTTAAGAGAGAGTCTTCTTGAAGACCGGGCAAATACTCACTGAGAGGAGAAATCGGATCAGCCCATCCAAGCTGAGGCATCAGATTTTTCTCAATGCCAACCTGAGGACATTAATAATGTTTGCTTGAGTTGGTTCTGGTTCTGTTTGCTTGAGGTTGGTTCTGGTTCTGTTTAATTGAGTTCGGTTCTGGTTCGGTTCTGGTTCACTTCTGTTTTGGTTCTGGTTCGGTTCTGGTTCGATTCTGGTGCGGTTCTGGTTCGGTTCTGGTACGGTTCGCGGACCCCCAGGGGTCCCAGGACCCCACTTTGAGAACAACTGAGCTAGAGTACGGTAATTGAGCTCTCAGCCTGCAGAGAAAGTTGTGAGGCACAGACCCCCAAGCTCTCTGCCCAACTCCACTGGTTGCACTATAACTTAAATATAAGACTCTTTGAATCAAAAGAGCACTCTACAAGGTTAATGTACCATAAAACATAAACAATATACCCCTGTTTTCTGTGAATGCATGATTATGAAGTGAAGGAGAAAAGATGTGAAAAAAGTTGTTCAGTGTCGCTGTCTTTTCCAGCACAGCGTGAACTCAACTTTCAATGAATGGGGATGTGTTTTGTTAATAGGGTCAGGTCGCACGCAGCCATGTTGGAATAATTTTCCAGGACTATATGTGATTTTCCAGGACATTTTACTTTTTCTCCCATTTTCCAGGTGTTTTCCAGTACTGGAAAACTGGTCAACTGTTTTCCAGGCTTTCCAGGACGCTAGGGAACCCTGCCTATTGTCTGAACCAAACTCTTAGCGGCCTGAACCCATGTATTGAATCAGTCTCTCTTTTGGCAAAACCATCAGCACTTTTCACCTGTTAGACACAACTTGCAAACACATTCTCACTCACTAAAACACATGTTGCACTGTGATGCACTGTGATGCATAATGGTAAGCACAGGTAGCAAAAGTTAAACACATTTGAAGCATAGGTGTCACAGCTTAGACACAACTGACCACACTGGTGGCTAATAATGCATTTTATTTATAGGCGCCTTTCTTGGCACTCAAGGTCACCTTACAACATTAAAAACAGTATAAGTCAGTTCAGAGAGCACTGGTTGTTGAAGGTTGTACAATGGACAGAAATAATCTAAGAGGCAGAGGAAGAGTGTGTGTAAGAGGTGGTCGAAAAAGACAAAGAACAGTAATTTCTGATGAAATCCAAGCTACTGTGATAGACCATGTTCTTCTCATTTATATTTGTTTACTTTATTTTTACTATATAGAGGAGACACATTCATTTAGCCTAATGTGAACAATAAACACCATTTCTACAGCTTTATGTCCTGAGCGTTGTGTTTTCAGTTTTTTTATGTAGTGTGTAATGACTGCTCAGTATTGTTATCAATGTTGATTGACTTGGGGTATGATCTGACAACATTGTTTGGTTTTGCAGGAAGAGTCAGAGGTTTGGTGAATGTTGTTTGAAAATTGAGTTTTGTGCTTCTAGTGTTGAGAAAAGCGTGGGGGATGTCAAGAAATGTGTTTTAGCAATTGAGAAATACTGTAAAGAAATCTCTTTTTCTCATGGTTGAAAAATGAGCAGCAAAAGCCAACATTTAAAAAATGTCAATTTGAACACAAAGCAATACATGAACTGAAAATAAGAAATCAAAAAGCTGTGGTATCACACTGTAAATTTGGGGACTCAAAATAAAATAAAAGTAGTAAAACTTACCGGACAGGGTCTTAGTTGAATGTTTCTGTTGAAGGTGAGGGTTGAAAACAATATGGCATCACACAGAATGTAACCAATAAGCAGTCGTATTTGGACCCTCACCTATGGTACACAGACTTTGTAACTTTAGCTTTATGTTCAGTTATACATTTAAAAACTAGGACCATTCAGAGCTGAGGAATCATTTCCATTAGGAGGCTAAACTACTAAATTAACAATCCCCTTCTAAAACATTCAGTTTTAAAAATCAAAATCAAAATACCACACATGCTTCTGTAATTAAATGTCAATATTTTTTATTAAGTTAGGAAATCAGCACATTTACAAAACTTAATTATATACACTGGCTCTACAGAATGGATTAAAAAGAAAAACAAATGTAAGCTTGACACACCAAGCTGATACATATTACAGACTTTGCATTTCACATATTCATAAATAGTAATGCAGGTTAAAATTCTAATTACAACTCATATCATCCGCCTGACTCAGTGGTTGATGTGCTGTAACCTCCCAGTGTTCATTTGTTCACATTAAAAAAAATCAAGAAGAGTCACAGAACTGCTCTGACAGATCTCAGAACTACACTATAAAATACATAAAGCATTTCTACCATGTGTTCCATGGGAAACAAAGAAAGGCAATGGTTTGAAAAAAATCATTTCTCATGAAATACTGGTAAGCCTTAAAATAAACTTTCAAGCGGTTTCAGTAAGGTAATTTACAACAGGTAAAGGGGGCGGGGTTTACCATTAAAGCAGTCAAATAATTCTAAAACGTGTTACTTTGTTCAAAATATACAGATAATAACATCGGTGCAAAATGCTTCCATCAGAGCTGCTTGTGGCTTGGACTACAGTAAACAACCATGCTGAATTTTACAAGGTAGTAGGAAAAATATGTATGTGTGGCAAATAAGATGTACAGTTTCAGCCATGGTACTACAAGAATCCAGTGTTTGACTGTAGGGAACGTATGCACAGCTTTGAATACAGTGGTATGAGTGTTCCTTAGTGTTCCTCCTTATCTCTGCCTTTCTTTTCTTTCTCGTCCTGCAGGGCTGTGCCCAGCTTCTTGATCAGCACTGACAAGACCTTGTCCAGAGGGTCCATCACACCCCTCTGCAGCCATTTGGGAATCGTAGTCCTGGCGTGGTGGAAGCCCAGTTTCTGCAAGATGTAGTCTACTCCCACTGGGTCAATCTTTCGTCCAGTCCAGGAGATAAGCCTGAAAGAAGAGGGAATAGGCAGTTTTAGGTATAGTCAGTTATGCCTCAATTCAAATGTTGGCGGCAAATTCTCAGCCCCCACAGTCCACAAGCCAATGTGGTCTTGAGCAAGACACTAAACCACAAAGTTTTCCTGGTGACATTGTAAGCAGTGTGATTGCATATGAATGGACTTAGGTAATACAGATGGTCCTCTTTGATAGCATCCTCTGCCATCAGTGTATGATTGTGGTGTGAACTGGTTATAACGATGCACAGTGTATAAGTGCTCTAAGTGGTTAGAAAGACTAGAAAAGGGCCTGGTAAGTACAAGTCCAATAACTATTACTGTCACTACTCTTTTCAGATAGTGGTATTGATACTTAAAAAAGTGACCTCCTGAATGAACTGCTAACTGCATAGCTGTTGCACACTAAACCTTAAAGGATAATGACAGGAATACATTAACACAAGTGACTACACTTAAGAAGTATAGCCATACTCTGAACTTTTGTGTCCACACCGGAGCTAGAAATGATTATTCACACTTTTGTGTCATCTCAGCTGGATTACTGTAACTCCTTCTCACATGTCTTAGCAATGCTTCCCTGAACCGCCCACAAGTGGTCCAAAATGCTGCTAATCTGTTCACAAAATCATCTAAAAGGTCTCATGTTACTGCGATCCTCATATATTTGCACTGTTGTGTACAGAGCGCTCAGTGGTCAGGCTCCAGTCTATATTAGGGAGCTGCTGAAGCAGTACAACTCCAGCAGGACTCTGAGGTCCTCTGATCAGGGTTTATTGGCTGTGCCTTTTACCAGGTTAAAAACTTTAGGAGACTGCTTCCCAAGTTGTTGGTCCTAAACTCTGGAACAGTCTCCCTCTGGAACTCAGAACTGTGGACACTGTTGACATGTTTAAAAAGCAGTTGAAGACCTATCTGTTTAGACTTGCCTTTGTTTAATCTTTCTGTTTTTATGTCATGTTTTTAGATTTACTGCAATCTCTGTTTTGCCTTTTAACGTTTGTTCTTTTGTTGTTGTTGTAAAGCACCTTGTGACCTCTGTTCCTGAGAGGTGCTGTATAAATAAATCATACTTACTTACACATGTGAAAAAACAGCTTTAATTAGACAAATGTGCTTTGTTTGTTAGTTTTCCTTAAGACTGCAGAAAAATGCATTTCATGCTATTTTACTTTAAATAATAAATAGTAATGAATAAATAAACACTAAGGCAAAGAATAACAAGCTACTATCACTTGTAATAGACAAACATTTTAACAAGTTTAATTCAATTATTTAATTTATTTATTGTGGTAAAATAACCTTAATCTTATAATATTAAATCCTGATCTCTGACAGTCTTGAATGTGTTTGGATTTATGTGCTTGTTCCATGAGAAGCTAATCAAATGCAATAAGACCACTGCGTCATAAGGCCTCACACAGAAACCCAAGTGCTCTCCTCTATTCCCTCGTCTGCCTGTTTTGAATAAACATTATTCATGACCGAGCTCTGTGGCTACGTTTCCCTGCGTCATACGAGCGATTATGCGCCTGGAAACTCTACAAACGCCTGCAGTGCGATGAAGCACAGCTGACCTGAGAGTCGGCTCCAAGTGCCAGGTATTGCACATGAACTCCCTCCAGTCCACGGTGGTGTAGTTGATGCCGTCATCCTTGTCCTTGTCTGTGGAGCTGTCGTCATGTAGGGCTGTGGGACTCTTCTGGCCCGGACGAGCCATGTACATCCGAGGAGCGAAGAGGGCTGGGGACACGAGGGAAGTAAGACAGCGATGACGTTGTTTCTCAGACTCTACTGCTCTGATTGTTCCTCGTTAAACAATCTTCAACAACATTCAAGACTAAAAACATAAAATAATATTCATGTGATCACAGCTGACTCTTTGATATGATTCAAGTAGATTCACATCGACAAACCTGTGTACCATAAATCCTTAGGATTAAACAAACGGATGACAATCTTATTACTAATATGCCTTAAATTACAATAGAGTCTATTAAAATGCTGCCTCCATTGTGCTCTCTAACTTAAACTACAATAGAGTCTATTAAAATGCTGCCTCCATTGTGCTCTCTAACCCCCCAACTGTGTGCGAAAATAAGTCACAGCTTCCTGCCTTTCTTTCTGCTTTCAAAATGTGCACGTCATTCAGATTCTGTTGAAGATGACTCGGATTTATTACAAGAAGTGTGGAAGTCCAAAATTCTCAAAATATTGTTAAATTACTCTTTAAATGACAAAGTGAAAAGTGTAAAGGGTAAAAGAGGTAAAAGAAAAGTGTTGTGATGATAAAAACCTTTCTCCTTCTCCTTTAGATAAGCAGACACCAAGTCATGAAGAAACATGATGAGCTCGGCGTCCATGGTGACACAGATGTGGTCTGTGAACTCTGTCACCACACTGCACTCCACTTTGGGCTTGCTGTTGGAGTCTGAAACACATGAAATCAAAGTTATTCACTTAAAAAAATGTGCTAATGATAAAGGGTTGTACTCCTCACAAATTTCCAACTTGTCAAAGCCTGGCCCCTGCATTACTCATATCCCAATTCAACCCTTGGAGCTGTGTTATTCTGTTGGCCTCAGCTTCAACTTTATTGTGCAGCCAGGTAAAAAAAAAAGTAACAGAGACAAAAGCACATGGATTTGGACAGTTTGTTGGCCTTAGAGATCAAAAATAAGAATAAAGAGTGAACCTAAAATTGCTGCTTAGAGCGTAGGAGCTCAAGTTCTCCACACAGAGGATGAATATGAAACTAGAGAGATCTGAAGCCTGATAGATTCTTCTACAGTTTACCACGAGTCTGTAATGAAGTACCACAACCTGGATGACTGAGGGCCTTTACACATGAGTCGACATGATTGTACTGAGGTAGTCAGGGTTAAAAACTGACATACTTACTGACAGTTTTGATAAAAGATAAAAGTCTGATCTTAAAAACAGCATCAGAAAATCCTCAGGTAATGCTGTATTGCCCTGTTGTGTCCGTATGTGCCTTAAAGTTTCAGTTTTTCCTAGAATCAGGTCCTACCTGTCAAACTGGGCTCCTCAGGATCTTGTACGTGGATGGACTTGAAATCCAGCTGCATTCTTGGAAGAGCAAAGATTGTCTCGGTTTCATGGTTATAGCTGGAGGAGCTGCGGAAGCTGCTCAGCAGACTGGAGGTTTTGGCTGCTGCTCCGCTCTCTTGGTTGTTGGCTTCGACGTTCCTGAGCAGGTTCAACTCTGTAACAAGAGAAAAGACATGTCAAGGCTCTTTTGACTTTAAGGTAACATTCACACGTCTCATGCTTTAATAAAAACTACCTGCGTTCATTTTGCATTTAAGAAAACTTTGGTATTATTATAACATTTTCTGGTTTCATTAGATCTGACTTTCCTTACAAACAGATTTTTAAAATTCAGGATGAATGCATCTCAGGTATCAGTTGTGAGCTATGGTGGGTTTAAAGTGAAGTACGGAGATGAAAAAATGAAAGATTTACAAAGGCTAAAATGTGATTACCTTCATTCCTCATGGCAGTGACGTAGTTGAACCATTCTTTAACTGTGGCCACTCCATGTGGGGGGTTTTCGTGCCGCCGCCGGGTTATTTTAGTTATGGTGGCCATTGGGCTTTCGAGTGCGCCGCAGGGTTTGGTCACCATTGTGTTATGACCAAGATGGAAATCCAGTGTTTGAACGATGTAGGTAGAATCATCTTTGGAGCCTGGATGTGACAGAAATAGAACTCAGTTATCAAAGAAGGATTATAGTGCCTCAGTGTTTACACACAGATCTGGACACTATGTGATAGACATTTCACTGTAATTATAAAATAGTTCCTGAAATTAATAGAGTCTCACCATCCTCCCAGATCTTTTGAGCCTCTGTCCAGAAGGCGATGTTGGGCTCTTCCAGGTGGAAGAGAGCCCACGACTTGGAGCGAAAGTTAGGTCCATGGAAGCAGGCCAGGGTCATGTGATTGCCATGGAGGCTCATTGAGCCACCAAGCTGCACAGCGTCCTCAGGCAAAGGCATCTGGAAGAGGGAGATGTGGCAGCCGGCAATTACCTTCAGCACCCCGGGCCAGTGTCGGTGATGGGCTGCATCCATGTCTGTGTGACAAAGACAATCAAGAGACACAATATAAGCAGAAGTCAGGGAGGGGGGTGTGGGCAAGAATACAAAATAAAAACATTCCACATGGAACATGAAGTGTGTTGCTGATGGTTGTTTATTATCCTTACATAGTTTCAAATCTGTGTAAATGTAAACATATTGAGTTTGTGGTTTGTGCTAAATCTGCATGTTGATTACATTCAGTTTTTGAACCTCACCCCACTGTTTGAAAGTGCTGTACACATGCATCCTGTTGGAATTACTGAACATTTCAGTTCCTGTAATCAGCATGTCTGTCTGAGACACTGCTGTGCTCACCTCATCATGCCAGTCTGCACTGTTTTACCCAACACAATAAAAAAAAGGGATGCTTACAAAGCTCTGCAGATCCTTTCTCAGCGTTGATGACGGGGGTTTTAGGGGGTAGGTATGGGCCTGGGCCCCAGGTGGAGAGGGCCCGCTTGCTGGTGTCGAATTGCTGCGTGAAAAACTCCTGCAGCTTCATGCCGATCTTGATGAGGTCTGGTGTGGTTGAGCGCGAAATGATTACCTGAAAAATATCCCACTGCAAGTCTCCATGGACAAAGATCTCACTGGGAGTAAAGAGGAAGCAGACATGGAAACAGAAAAGGTGAGAAATGAGAAGACTGGAGCTTAAAAATATTGTGGAGAGCATAAATGAGAGTAGGAAATGTGTTTGGAGGATTGTGCTACAAGATTCTGATGACGTGTATTCACACCTTTTTTCTGATATGCTTGTGTCAACAGTGCACAAGTTGACCTTCCATTCGTCCTGCAGCTGCAGATCAGCATTGCTGAAAACTCCCATCAGAATGCTGGAGCCCATGTAGTCCACACGGGCCTCTGTTGAACCCATGGTGATCTGGATCTTATGGCTGGGTTGCTGGTTAGGGTGTTCAGAGATGTGGGCTGAGAAACAAACATGAATTAATTTATGTGAGGAGTTTCTTCTGTACAGTTTCAAATCCAAATCCAACTTACAGCATTGCAAGTTTTAAACCATGCTCTTTATAATACAAGCGTGTGTGCTGCATGTTATGTGGCATTAAGTTGCAACTTATCAAATAAATGTCTTTCAAACTAGAGTCAATGAATGATGTCATGTCATATATGTTACATGATACAAATAAGCTTTTGCAAATACTAAATACAATATATAAATTAAATATTTACTCATACAGTAAAAACAAAAGGTGAGAGTATTTATAAGTGTCAACAATGCACAGCTCCCATCAGTGTGTGACAACACTTGAGTCTTGCTCTGATACACATCCACAGTTTACATGCCGCTAGGACTCAAGCTGCTAATGAGGAGTGAAAAAACACCCAGTGTCTGAAAAGTTGATGCTTTGTTTACTTACAGACCATCTCCAGGGTGTTCACATCTATATTGCCACCCACCACCCCGCCTTTGGAGTCCAGCTTGGAGCGGCCAAGGCCGACAGACATGCTGATCTCTCGGTCCCGGTTGCTTCCCACAGACAATCTGCCCTGACTCTTCAGCCCGCTGGTCGTCCAGCTGCAGAGGTAAACACAAGAGTGAGTTCCCCCTGAACGCTGCTGAATAATGCAGAGGTGCTCTCTATGAAACATAAATGACTCGCATTGGGAGAACTTCCCTAGAATAAACAGACCAGCCAATCTACTGCACTATATGTGATGGATCAACTTTTTAGGGTTTGACTTTATGATCTTTAGACAAACAGATTCAGCATGATTGAATTTGCCTTAATATAAGATGAGTACAATAATTGAACGATCAGTAGCAGGAGGTAAAAGTGCAAATTGCTGCAAGATGATCTATTAATACAAGAGAGTGGGACTACTCACAGGAAGTCTTAAAGGAATTAGGACTTGTGGTAACATTTTCTAAATTGATATAAATTCTTTGTGACAGCCAAAATATTCACTCCAAACAAATGGCTTAACATCAGATCATTTCCAAATAAACAAGGGCAACCGCCAGGGCCGCTGCAAATTCAGTGATACTGAAACAGTGAAAATTCAGGCGCTCCTTTGTGCCCACTGCCATCAGACTGTGAAACAGTAATGGAGGCCACATACTGCACCACGCTGACCACATGGACAGATTCATACCATCCCTGCATCGTCTATCACACTCCATCATCTCATCCTGTACTGACTCTCTGGCTGCTGATGACATTATTATAATGCATATTACATTATATTATGTAATTATTAATATTACATTATATTATGTCATACTACATTATTATTGTTTACTGCAACTGATCATGGTTATATTATAGAGTACTTTTAACTCTTCTCTTATCTTCATACAGTCATATTATATACCCATATTTATTTATTATATTGCTTAATCTGTCATAACCAACCATAATCACACCATGTCAACCTGTCACTACTGAATCTTTTATTTCTAATACTGCCTGTAATTATTACCAATATTCAAACCATTTGTATATATCTTAAATGTGTATTCTTTAATTTATCTATTTTTATTTTTACTTATTTAAACTTATTCTTGATTGTACTTATGTCTGGGTTGCTGCAACGACTGAATTTCCCCATGGGGGTCAATAAAGTAATATCTTATCTTAATTAAATTGACCCCTTAAATCTGAATCCATTTGTCTAAGGTTCATTTTGAAATACGTCTTACATAAAGTTACAAACTTAAAACATCAGCTTATTTCCCATAAACAGCCATTATATATTTCATACATAGAATTGAAATGTAACATATTTTATGAGATGAGTATTAAGTATCAACATTAAAGGTGCGCACACTCTGATAACTTACGTGTTATTCCCCATGACGTTGCTCATGTTCATTTGCACGGTGAGTTGTTTCAGGTTGATGGCGAACACCACCAGCGTCTCCCACGGTGAACCCTGCTGACCGGCTGCCTTACCGTTCTTACTGAAGGATGGAGTGGAGGTTTTTGTCACCGAATCTAGACGAGAATGAGTCAAGATTATGTAAAGGCCAGTCAAGGACAGTAATACTTTGTGCGCTGTTCCTCTAAAAATGTCAACAGTGTTTCTATACCTCTTCTAGGAGCGGAGGAATCTGACACACTCCTGGTGCGTCCAGGTGCAGGGGACTTGAGGTGGCCCAAGTTGCTTGGAGACATGTTGCTCCCAGTAGAGTGCTCTGAGAAGACGTTGGGGGATTGAGGCATGTTATGCCCTGTGCTTCCATCCCAGGTCCTCCAGTAAGCTTTGCGGCTAGACTCCGGTGACAGATGCTGAGTGACGTTCTCGGCGGAGTCAGGGGTTGCAGGGCCGGACGCTGAAGACAGGGACAAGGTGAGAGATGTAAGAGAAGGACATTCTTTGAAATGTTTACACAGAGTAAATATGATATGTTGACTGATGGAGGGTCAGCCAGATGGGATATGAAGAAGATTACAAGCTAAACATGTCGAGATGAATAACCAGAAAAGTGCTGACTTTGAAAATTTCAACACAACAGCAAAGTGATAAAAGCACACCATACTTTTTTTACCCTAACACAATGGGAGATCAAAAAGTCACCTGGCAGGTTGATTGTCTGATCTCCCAAGAAGAGACGCCGAGCGATACTTCGGCGGTACCAGGCTCTTGGGAAGGCAAGGATCTCACTTAGTCGCCTCATGTCATACTTGAACGAGGCTGAGCCAATGTCGCACACAGCTAAAGGAGAGAATGGTACATTTGATTATACGTGAGACACAACTTTGAAAGATTCTACAGTGCAAGTTTACAGAAGTCTTCTACAGAAGTGTGTCCCTCTGGGTTGATAATGTACCTGAGATGTTGATGAGGGTGGTGTCCATTTTACCACCTTTCAGAGGAATGAAGCTTTCAATGAAGGTGGGGCCTCCACTCCGCCTCATTCTTGATAAGCTGACCTTCACAAACTCCAAGTTGATACTCAGAGAGTCTTTTCTCCCTGTGACTGAAGAAGGCTCTTCATCCACAGTACCTTAACAAACAAATAAGAGAGAACACTCAACACTCTGCAGCAAATGGCGTTATACAACCCCAATTCCTAAAAAGTTGGGACACTGAGTAAATTGTTAAGTAAAACAGAATTTCATGATTTACCAATAATTTAAGCTCTCTATATTTTTTTAAGTTATATTTTGGGCCTTTTTGCCTTTATTGATAGTACAGCTGAAGAGAGACAGGAAATGTGGGGAAGACATGCAGGAAACGGTCGCAGCCGGGAGTCTAACCGGTGACCTCTGCGACGAGGACTATGGCCTCTGTATGTGAGGCGCTTAGACCACTAGGCCACCAGCACCCCATTTAAGCTTGATATTGAATTGAAAATAGCGCAAAGACAAGAAATCAAATGATGACCTCTTCTTTTGACAGCACTCTGTAAATGTTTGAGAACAGAGGAGACCAGTTTCTGAAGTTTTTTTAAAGTGAAATGCCGCCTTACTCCTGATAGATATACGAATTCAGCTGCTCAACAGTTTGGGGTCCCCTTTGTTGTATTTTTAATTTCATAAGCGCCAACATGGTTTCAAAAGGTGACAAGTCGGACAACACCTGGACTCTTCTATTACAGAGCCATGCTGCTGTACAACCAGAATGGGGTTTTCCATTGCCAGGTGGGCATTTATGCATCCCCATACCATCACACATACTGGCTTTTAAACTGAGCTGATAACAAGCCAGGTGGTCTCTCATCTCTTAAGAGAGGAGGACACATCAAAATTTGATTAATCAGACCACAGGCCAGTGGTCTTCCACTTCGCTTCAGGCCAACTTATATGTGTTTGAGAAGTGGCCTGTGTTTCTGGATCTCATTTATACATGTTTTTCTCTTTGCATAGTACAGTCTTAACCTGCCTTTGAGGATGTGGTGAGGATCTCTGTTCACAGGCGGTGGTTTTTGGAAGTGATTTTGAGCCCATGCAATGGTTTCCATTACATTGTCATGTCTGTTTATAATGCAGTGCTGCTTGAGGGCCCAAAGATCATGACTATCCAGTATTGGTTTTCAGGATGATTGGTCTCACATGGTTGAACTATTTGCTCACGCAGTTTCATATTAATCATCAGATTTGAACACTTTTCACAGCCTCTCTCATTTTTTGGGAATTAGGGTTGTACTATACTTGTATCAGCATTACCGTTATGTTGAATCTTTTTTAACTACAGTTGAAGAAGCCATTTCTGGCAGTAAGGTTAGAAATGATCAGTTTCATGTGACACTGCAGCTCTCTTAAGCACAGCAAGCTATTACAAGTTAAACCCCTCCATACCTAAGGGGCCTGGGCCTGGAGGCAGGCCTGTGACAGCAGATTTCTGCTTCCCTGCGCCATAGGGGTGGAAGACATAGAGGGAGAAGTCAGACATGCAGGCAGTGAAGCTGAGGCCTGAGGAGTTGCTGGCAGGCGCGCTTAGGTCTGACTGGCTGCTGCTGTGGCGGCTCCTGCCTAGAGGGCTCCCCAGCAATGGTGATGCTGAGAGAAGGCAGAGAAACACAGATGAGTTAGGACAGGCAGTCACATACACTTATCGTATGTACTTGGCATTACTTGTCTAAAATATGACTCCACTATTAACAAGTCTCCAATCAAAAGTATGTGCGACACAAGTGTCTAAATCATATATTTAGAATAGGGAGGAGGAAGTTAATAAGAAGAGGAGGGTTCCAAATGAAGTGTCATCTCATAAGTAAATGCAACAGGGAGGAGAAGTGAGTCATCTCATTATCAGACGATGCTCCTCCAGCTCCAGTGTTTGAAAGACGAGAGAGACGCTGCATTAATGACGTTCATCTAACATTCAATTCTTTTGTGTTGAAGCAAACTATAAAGTAACCGTGAATGTGCCTGTGCATAAATAACAATATGATCTGAGATGCACTACAAAAAGCAGAAAGAAAGCATTGTTCAAAACGTACATGGTCTAAAGAACAATAATTACACTGGAGAGCAAAGTAATGAATTAAAGCAAGCTGTGAGCACCATTAAGGCCCGCCAGGCACAGACGTGAAGTGACAGCTGATACATCGCTGTGTTTGACAGACTTTGAAACAGACTGACTGCATGAATTTGTTTCCCCTGATAATATCTGAGGATAATTCTTTCATCAGTGATGCTCTACAGACCTTTACTGGGAGGAACTTTGGGAACATGTTGCCCTGGCGGAGTGGAGGAGGGAGGATGAGATCCTTCAGTGGGGTGGGGTCCTGTTGGGGTCTCCAATTCACCACGGTTAGAGGAAAAGACCAAGTCTAAAGAAGGGAGTTTGAGCATGCACTCCACCCGGGACATCGGCAGGCAGCTGAAGCGGATCTGAGAGGGCTTGAAACATAACAGATAATTGATGATTGAGTCGAAGTGCTTACTTGGTGTTTATTTGTATAAGGCAAATAAACTGGTGCCACACATTAAAGCATTTATATCTCATTATAATGGAGGGTGTGCAACTGTGGCTTTCCAATTTTATACATAGCAAAGAGGGGCTGAGGGGAAAATTAAATGTTGACAAGTATAAGAAACAGTTTTTTTTTGCTAATTTTAATTTTAATTAAATTTTTGTTTTTTCCAGAAAGGCTTCTTTCACCCAATAATAGGCTTTATTCATTGTGATTACCTGAACTCTGACGTAGACGACTACATCAACAGGGAAAGAAGAGTAGGCTGATGTGGAAGAGGAAACAAGGGAGGTGGTGGATTCCTCCAGCTGCTCCACAGTATCAAACTGACCCATGTCCTCCTCCTGGGAAGCCACAGCTAATGGGAGTATACAGAAATAACACAAGCTTAGCTGAGATGCAGGGCAGCGAGAGGACAGGTCCTCTGACAAGGGGATCCATAAAATGTGTGCACTGCAAAAAGCAAACCTGAATAATTCCGATCCACTGGAGTAATAGGAATGGTCTCTAGTGCTTTCTCCAAGAAGTCCAGAAGACAAGGGCTGATGACCATTTCCTCTGGTAGAGTCTGGAGGGCCACCCAGGCATAAAGCTTGGCTGTCTTCACTCCTCCACTTCCCTTGCCTTTGGCTGCAAAGACACATGTGAGTTTAAGTCATTTTCAGCCTGGACGATACGTCAACAACATTTAAAAAAAATAAAACTCTTTTTAAAAGTTGATATCTGAATCGGCATGTTCCGGTTTGATGAAAGGGTCCCTCTGGATTCATGCCTCAAATTTAAGGATGAAGTCACATGCATTTGATTCAGTGGGTCCCCGTGTGGATGTAAATCATCAGATCAGAAAGGTGGAGCGCTCTAGTGACGGTGTTTACGGATGGTGCAAGGGCATGCAATTAAATAAGGGAATGCTCAGTACCTGATGGAATAGGTGGGGGTGGGGGAGGTAGGAGCGAGTTAGTCTTGGTTTGGACAGCATTGGGAGGGTTGGGAGGACCACTATCTTTCATACCATACAGCTTGGACTCTTTGGAAAGAGTGCGAGGGAGAGAGGATCCACGAGAGGCATTGGGGGACTCCGTCTTCAGTGTCTTGGAGTTATAGTGCAACTGAAGGACAGGATAGAAAATAATTAATCATTGAAGAAAAATATGCCCTATGTACATTTTTTGAGAGATACATTTTGGATAATAACAAAGAAGCTAACCTTGACGTCTACTCCTGGAATGTAAAAGACTGTGGTTTCCATGTCATTGGATTTGGTT
Organism: Notolabrus celidotus; assembly: GCF_009762535.1. Lineage (NCBI taxonomy): Eukaryota > Metazoa > Chordata > Actinopteri > Labriformes > Labridae > Notolabrus > Notolabrus celidotus. The sequence goes on from NC_048293.1 coordinate 17,954,962, forward strand.
TGCAAGGTTGAGGGACACTTCTTCCCAGCCAGGAGGTGGGTGGTGGAGGTGTAGGTGGGCTGCAGCTTCTTTTTCTTGGGAGGAGACTCCTGGTCCAGACTCTTGAGACTGCGCTCACAGCTCCTGCAGGGGGAAATCACAGCAAATCACTCACTGGATTTCATCATGTAGCGTCTGGTTCAACTCTCTAAAACTTGTACATGTTGGGATTTGGTGCAAGTAAAAGTGTGCTGCAATCCTTGTATCTTTACGACCTTTTTAAGCAAAAGAACAGTCATAATGGTTACAAATTATTGTGTTTTGAACTCATCAAGAAATGACGGTGCAAATTCTATGTGATCCACCTGAATCGTGTTATTTCCTTCTGCCACTAGGGGGCGCTTTGATCTTGAAATACTGCTGCATGAATATGTTTAGGCCTGGGCCCCCTTAACTTATATGTCAGGTTTGGGAAAAGTTCAAGCATGTATGGCTGAGATAAAACTACTTCGTGTTTTTGGGTGAAACAGCCAACTTTACAGCTGGCCACAGCTACGCATTTTGACTTTTTTTTTAACAGACGACATAGGATTTCTCATTGTTCAGGTCTTTTCTATCTGTATGCAGCAGGCTGGATTGTTAATGTATAAGGTGTTAACCCTCAAAAGAACCCTAAAAATGGCCAGGAACTAGTGGGTTTTGCCATTTTTTTCAAAATGGTGGACTTCCTTTCAACATTTCATCATAACGTCAAAAAACGTATTTCGAAGTGTTGGTGAGAAAGGTATGTTAACCAAAATTCATCTTTATGGGTGAAACTCCCCTGAGTGGCTGTCCTTTTGATAACTGCAGGGGGACGAAATTTAAGCAATTTTTCATCCTTGTTTTTTTTGTAGATCCAAATTATCACTTCTCGGCAGGCCTGATGCACCAGCAAAATTTCAAGACTTTTTGGGCACATTTAGACCTTTTAAAGTCCAGCAAAATACATAGATAGATTATAGGAATAATCTTAGGAATTACAATTACGCCATAGCACACTCAGTCCTGAAAATGATTGAGAGCAGGAGGTAGCAGGAAATGTGAGTCCGAACTAACTCAATAATTCTGTTTTCTCTACAGGTGTTGTCAGAATAGGGAATGTGTCTTTCTTCTTACCTCCTGAGGGAAACGTCCTCATGCTCTGGCTGCTGAGTGGTGGGGTGAAGGACACATTTCCCGCTGTCAATCTCCACACGCACATCAAGCTCAAAGTCAATGTTTCTTTCAGTTGCTGGGCCACTGAAGCCGCGGCTGGCAGGTGTGCTGGGCCAGCGCTCACTGAAAAGCTGACTCACAGCAGAAAACCCTGAGGGCTTCCTGTGAGGTGGTTGGCTATGGAAGAGAGAAGTAAGGGGTTGTGAATGCTTAAAATTGCCAAGTTGTATTTATAGTAGAAAACCTTCAAAAAAAAGCCTAATGGTGTTGCCTTTCATTAAACATTCATCACAAAAGTGCTTGGCTTAAGAAAAGCAAAACAGAGGGCTGACTCACATAGGCCTTCGGTAGCTTGGCGGTCTTTCCCGTTCAAACTCGTCGTCCTTTTCGGAGTCTTCTGACGAGGAAGAGGTCAGGTCATCACGCCTCATGTCGTCGTGCTGGAAGGGAATTATGGGTGAAAAGACAGCTGGGGTAACGGGGGCACTGAATGCTGAGTGCTCCCCATCGAACACAGATGGTGAATGAAGATGATGGTGATGATGAATATGGGATGGCTCGTCGATGGAGACTGACAACAGGTCCCCCTCTGTCTCCTCTGGAAACTTCAGAGAAGGACAAAGAGTCAAACTCACATGGGGGAAAGTCTTCACAAAGCTTTTTTTTTTAAGTAGCAGAGAAACAGATAGTGTTCCGTCTGTTGGACTATGTTTTTTAAAAATGTATTTAAGATGCATCATCTCTGCTTAAACGCTGAAATGACTTTCTCTGAATAGACGTCTACTTTAATGTCCAATGACAGAACACTACCAGTTACAGCTGCTCTCAGAGTAGCGAAGAGGTCATGCACTTTCTGTGAGGGAAAGTAAAAGAGAGACAGTGAGACAAGAATGAAGATGAGGATGATGACTCACGCCCGAAGGAGGAAAGGTATAAAATACTCCCAAGAGTCTGACAACAGAACAGTTCCCAGGACAGACCCAAAATATCAAAGTCTATTACCCTTCGAGACGGCTGGAAAAGAGCCTGATTCTCGACATATCCCAGAGACAGATGAAGTCAGAAAGTGTTTGCTGCCTGTGGCTGAAACTAATCAAAACCTAAGTCTTGTTCAAGGGTCTGCATTTGTCAGTTTTTCCCACTGACTAACAGTTGTATGTTTTAGGTAACAGTCTTTTCTGACATACAAGTCAGCAGCTAATAAACACACTAAATTCAGTTGCAAAAAATGAAAATCGGCCTCTGTTGAAGATCTCTAGCCTCTCAAGTATCTAACCTCAGTGTCCATGCACTGATCAGAGTGGGCATGGATGCTATGTTAATGAGGCTCTGTGCTGATTGGCTGCCTAAAAGTTGTCTGATATGAAAGGGTGCAGACCATCGCAGAGACCAATGTGGAGTGTAAATATGTAGAAAACTGGGCCTACGATATGTGATATGTTAAATTATGTGGGTTTATGATTCCAAACACTCAACACATCGTTATTCTGTAACGAAGAATGCTTAAGTTTGAACAATTGACCACGGGCGACAAACTTGCACTCTGTTATATAAAAGTAGAGCCACTTAGAAGGTACGATTTAATTCGAGGACTTATTTTCAGACTAAAAATCATACACCACAATATTACACATCAAATGACCATTAAAGATTAATTCATGATAATAAATTCAAGCAAAGTTTTTATTAAATCAGATGCTGTTTGCAGCCAAAAACTTCAGCTGAAGACCTTCAGACTGAGGTTCAGAAGCCAATCATGCAGTTGTTAGAAATCAGTGAATATATTAATGTTGAAGAAAAGTTGATTTGGATTTCTATGCCGTATCAAGACAGGATGAGAATATGCAACTTTGTTATTCTATCAACGACATACCTACAATAACTTGTTTTTACTGATGAGTCTCTCACAAGCCAGACAGATCCCTCTCCTGCAGATCTGAATGATGGATGATCTAGTGTTTTTTCTGAGTAATGATAGACTGTAAAACATTTATCTGAATTTGGTTCTGTTTATATCCACTCAGAAATCAAATTATAATGAAGCGCTAAAATACTTCATTGCAGAACATCGTCCTTGAATACACCACTCTCTTAAAAGCTGGAGCTGTATGCATAAAATTGTAGCTCATAATTCATCATCCTGTTTTGATTGCATATTGAAATTTCATCAGCAAAGTTATTGTGATCACAGAGTTGAAGAAACTGAAGCGTTTGTTGGTGCTGGTTAGGAGTTTTAATTTGTTGTAGTTGATTTTTTCCATCATATACCTTGAATACTCCTGGACTGACAGGTGTTTGTGCTGAGTCCAAGGCCAGATTATTTATCTTCAATTAAACAAAGAAGTCATTCAGAAAAAAAACGTCTAAAATGGAAACACAAACTCCATGAGGATAACTGTCCCTCTTTGTAGGACATCTGTGAAACCAATGTTCAGATCATATACTGTACTGGATGGACAACAAATCACATGACACACATGGAATGATGATGGATGAGACGGTGATCTTCAAATAGTCAGCATTAAACAGCGCAAAACTAAAAGGAACTACTTGACAATGCTGATTTGGTTAGAACACATTTGACTAGTAACAGTGAAATATAATTCTGGTAAGGCTAAAACAGATTGTCAGTACGAAGATGTTAGAAATAAGTTTACCGTTTCCTGGATGTTAAACGTGACCCTGGGTCCTGGAGAGGCTGCATCCATACGCATATCTGGTACATCTTCCATATCTCCAATCCTGGAACTTAAGTCACAGGAATGTGGACATACTGAATTACATATACACATACAAATACTTAAAGGTATGACATCATAAACTTCCCTAATATGTGGGGTGGATTTCAGGAAATACCGATACAGATCACTTCTTTATCAAAGCCATAACTGTTATCAGATTCATTTGTGGAAAATCTGCTCCAAAGTTTTTGTTTTTCTGTTGCCTAAGGTCCTTAAGTGCGTCAAGAGCTACATTCCATCCACCCATCTTCCTCCGCTTATACGAGTCCGGGTTGAGGGGGCAGCAGTCTCAGCAGGGAAGCCCAGAGCCTCCTCTCCCCGGCCACTTCCATCAGCTCTTCTGGGAGGATACCGAGGCGTTCCCAGGCCAGCTGAGAGATATAATCTCACCAGTGTGTCCTGGGTCTTCCCTGTGGCCTCCTCCCAGGCAGACATGCCCGAAACACCTCATCTTGTTCTTTCGGTCACTACCCACAGCTCGTCACCATAGCTGAGGGTTGGAACGTAGATTGACTGGTAAATCGAGAGCTTTGCCTTCTGGCTCAGCTCTCTCTTCACCACAACAGACGGGTACAGCGTCCGCATCACTGCAGACGCCGTCTGTCAATCTTGCGCTCCCTCATCCCCTCACTCGTGAACAAGACCCCAAGATACTCAAATTCCTCCGCCTGGCTTTAAAGACTCTCCTTCGACCTGGAGTGGGCAAGCCACCCTTTTCCGACTGAGCACCATGGCTGCTTCACACTCTACATCATCCACATTATCATTACTAATTTAATTATGGGATACCTGCTTAATTACTATAAATAAAAAAGGGCACTTTTGACTCCTCTGTGTTACGTTCTAATTAATGTGAAATATGTTAACAACACATGTAGCATAAACAGCAGAGGAGTCAGAAGAAGGCTGTGTGGTCTTGTTTGTTTACAGTAAATACTGGACGAGTCACCCTCAACAGGATCATTTCCATAATAAATGGATAACTCCTGCATTATATGTACCTCTGTCTGTCCATCCTTTTCAGCGGGGGTCGGCCTGCTGCAGCAGAAATGCTTTTGGAGCGGTTGTAGCTTGGTTTGTAACCGAGACCCCACTTATCCTTCAGAGAGGCCGCCTGAAAAGAAACAAGATTAGATTAAATAAGAGGCATTCAAATATCTGAACGTTAATTCAAGATCAATGTTATCTCAAAATTGGCAGTTTCCAAGCTTCTTTGGTCCATCACTCACCCTCATGCTGGAACGCCGTAGTTTCTTTCTGACGTCTCTCCTGATGTCATTGACAGCCACAGACTCGAGCTGCTGATACCGCTGGATCTCCTGGTTGATGGTGCCTTCACTGGCCCCTAATTTCCTGAAGATAAGAATAGTGGATGTTGATAGTTTTAACAATACAGCAATGGAATGTAAATGGTTTCAGTCATGAAAGCTCTTCTTACATCACATCATACAGAATCCGAGTAGTGAGTGGGCAAGAATCTTACTTGAGATCATCGATGACCTTGGCCTGTTCATTCAGCTCTCTGATGTCCACGACTCTCTTAGTGAACTTTCTTCCACGCGCATCAATTACTTGGTTCCCTAACGCCATCTGCCTTTTGAAGTCAATGGTTTCCTGTTGGACCAAAGCAGTTATAACTTCCAAACACATTTCACCTTGTAAATCTGATGACCAGGTGAAAAAAATCCCAGTTAGTCATGAAAAATGTTATTTTTGAGAAGAATTTCCACCAGTTAGTTGTTGAAAACAAAATGCATCCCTTCCCAAACCTCAGATTTTCTGTGTTATATTGAAATCTAGGATTACATGAAAATTAGTTCTGTTTGTCACTCTACACACCAGGTATTATAAACCACAAAATGTCACACAACAGGAGACTCCGCCACCACCATCATCACCATCACCGCTGAACTCAAAGCTATATTCCCACAGGGAGTTGGGTAACACTCATTGATTTCATTTCACCCATCATTGAAGCTTAATAAGGAGGGTAGTGAAAGCAAATGCCAAGCAGATGCTCTGTTTCCCCCCAACATGCTAGAGTTAAAGCATCAGCGTTGCTCAGCGTTTTGAAATCCACAACCTTCATCCGCTAACTGCAGGTGACTGAGATGCAATGCCACCATGCCAATGGTTCTGTCAGCCCAAAGAAGAGTTTGACATTATAGGGGGCTACATACACAGGCCCAGGAAAGAGGTCTTTGGGCCCTGGGATTGCCTGTTCTTGGGCGAGGTGATGCACAGTTTAAGTAGTCGGCTGGGACAGACACACTCTGAGGCCTGGGGCTCAGGCCCAGGATGTGGTTTACCAGACGCTTCCTTAAGGTCAGTCGAGGGCTATACTCTGGACTCTGAAAACAATGTTATGGACATATTGATGGGCAACTTGAATCAGATGTTACTTTCTGAAGACTTAAGGTAAGCCAGGTTTATATATATATTATAGGTTGCAAGGTAACCTGCAAAAACTTTGCACACACCTCTTCATTGAATCAGAAATGCTCACTGAAGAGGTGCTGGTAGGCTGATTTTGGCATAACTAGTCAAACGGCAAGCTGTTTCAAAATTTTCAGTCTTCATGTTAATCAAACTGATTTCTCGCTATGGCCTTTAATACAGAGGATATATAAAGTACAAGAGTGACATTGATCTTCCCTTCTAACCTTCAGCATGACAGCACATGAGCACCAGTTCAACAGGTGCAGTTCACTGTGTACACTGCATTTTTCTTCTGTAACTTCAGAGTTTGAAATAGTTAATGTCATTAGTATTTTTAACATTACAAAGTTTCAGAACCACTTATTGAGAATGTGATAATAAGACAATTAACAAGCAGACAACATCAAATAAAGAGCAGAGATATGGGAGTCATAATTCTGCATTTAAGACGTACCATGTGGATGGTAGGTGACATGGTGTCGGTTTCATCCTCATCTGAGAGGTCTGCCATGTTGACTGAGTTAAGGTCAGCGATGTCATCTACATCCTCCTCCCCCGTCAGTGACGTTAGTGTGTTACCCAGCGCATTGAGGCGCTTGCCGATGTTTGGATCCATGTGCACATCGATACCACACATTTTCCAGAGCACGTTCAGAGTCCAGGTACCGGCACTGCTGCTTTCTGCTTTTAGGAGGCAGAAGACAGGATGGAGAGGAGAGGGAAGAAAGGCAGAGGATTAGGACAACGATATCACAACATGAGTGTTGTAGTGACTACCAAGACGCAGAGATTGGGCCAAGTAAAGTGTCTGACATGCTAAAAGCAAAAATCACTGGTGTACAAAAAAGTAAGTTTAAACTTTTATTAACAAAAAATGATAATCAACTCATGATGAAGTGTACAAACAGATGATTAAAGTGACCAAAAGAAAATAGTGGTCAACAAAAAGTACAGTGACCCAGCTCACCCCCTCTCTCTACCTCCAAACAAAAGAAAACAGGTGGCCTAAATGAACAAAATATCCCTGCCCCTAACACATGACCCGTAAATAACCCAATTAATGGACCCCACGATAAACCATATCGTAAACAAACAACAAAAAATAACACCACAAAAAATATACAAACAATATCCTACCCTAAACCTCAAAATAAGATACAATAAACACTCAAATCCTTCATGTTTTTAAACGATTATTGTGCAGCTACATGAGGGGATTCATGCTTTGATGTTAGAGCAATTAGTCAACAAGACTTGCCTGCAGAGGGCTGCCCTGTAGTCCTGGAACATACTTCATATGTACCGTCAGGGACTACACCTAAACACAGAACACACACGAGAGAAAAGCAATTATTTCAGACACCCAGAGCAAAGACAACAAAGAAGAATTCTCTTTGACTCTTAACTCAATCACTTCTATCAGCCCTTATAAAAGCTGACAGGCTTAAAACAAATATGTGAGAGCATTCATGCTTCAGTATGACATGTTACTCACAAGCATTCATGACCATATCTCCTCGAATCTCAGGCTTCCAGTCATCCCAGGAAGTCTCAAAGCCCTCGGCAAAGCGGATGCAGAAATTCTTGAAGTGGCCTTTGCTTACCAGAGACTCAGAGGAGCAGGCTGTGATCAGAGTGCTCTCGATGGTCAGGACCATAGCAGATCCAGTGTCAAAGTCTATGCTGTGGTTGGCCTGGCAGGGGGAGGGGGGTGGGGGGGGATCAGGGAGAGGGGTTATGCAGGTCTCAAATATGGATGAAGTAAAAGGAAAAAGAGCCCTCCTCCACTTGTTTGGAAAAAGGCAGAGTTAGCTTGTAACACTTCATTCAACAGCTCTGTCAGTGAACTCAAATCATGAAATGTAGTTTTCAGGTCATTTTAAATGGATAATGATATGCCAAGTTACTGGTCCAGACTTAGGAGCCTGCATTAAAATCCACAAATACACCAATGAGTGAAATGTTACTGAGCTGTTTGTTTGTTAGTTTTTGATTACAGGATTTGAAAAGAAAGATCATTAATGTCAATTTCTTGATTATCTCTGAACAGGTCCCAGGATTAAAGTTTAGTCATCATCCCCATCATAGCTGGAGGAAGGTAAAATATTGATTACCTTCGAACTGACCGCTATGACTCAACAAAATTAGACCTCCTTTTCCCATCAGTAACAGATATTTCAGGTAATTTTGAAGGTTTCTGTGTTTTGTCCTTCAAAAGCATACAGGGCCTATCAAGCACACCACGGCACTATGTGATTAGACCTCATACTGTGTGTGTCGTACTTTTTCATTATCATGCAGCCTCTGAAAGACCAGCTTGAAAAATGTCCTCATGTCCATGTTAGCAGCAGATGAGCAATGCTTTGAACATAAACTGGCATAACCTCTTTTTAGTGTAAGCAAATACATACCAAACACCTCAGACACCAGTTCAAGCTTCATTAGTTGTTATGCCAGCTTAGTGAGGGAATGTGTTTGCTTTAAAGTAACAGTGCCAACTGTTTGTTTTTGTAAGAACACTTTTAAAGCAGTGTTTTTGTGTCATCAAACGTACTGATCAAAGTAAGTCATTATACCACAACAAGCCATCAACACAGATGTAATAAATTGTAGGTTACTTTTCGGGCACTTTTATGTCGGCCTACTGATGTGCTGGCCCCAGCTTCAGAGTTGGTGCCCTCCGTAACTGGTCCTCTCTATGGAAATAAGGGTGAAATTACAGCTAGTATATCCTGACACCATGGACATACGTTAGGTATAACAAGACAACTGATATGGACCATTCATTTATATCCAGAGTTTCCCCTTTAAATGTTTAATTCTGTGGGGTAAATTATGTTAATCCTTATGAAAACAATCAATCAATAACGTTAGTAATGTTTCTAATGTTAACAGAAAGAAAAAAATCACACCTGATAATCTCTTAGAAAGCTGTGACTACGTCTACTGTACAGTTAGGATAAAGAAGTGTTACAGATCAGTGTTGTCACTTAAATACAATCCCACATTACCTGCTCCATGTTTGTGCATCGAATCAGTGCTAGATTGCCTAGTGTACATTAAAGTGCATATTGAAGTTGTAATTGAGGGGCATAAAAGTATGTGGTAGGGCAGACTAATGCACTGTCTCCTCCCTAAAAGCTTTACTATGGGGAAAACTGGTACCTGAATAAATAACAGAGCAATGTTTTTTTGATAAATCAAGATTGCAGATGTGTTTTAAGGCGTTTGATGAAATGAAAATTTGCAAGGGAAAAATGCTTGTGGATAAAATGTTATGTTTGCTTTCTCTATCTTTCAAAGAGGAGTTGATGAAAATTTTTGCAATTTGACAAAATATGCTTTTAAAATGCTTCTCATGTTTCTTTTAAATCACTAAAAAACCTGCTTCTGTTTCAGGAGGGGAAAAACCCTCAAAAAATGTTTAGCTAATTGCATCTGGTATGCTAAACACAACACATTTGTAAACCACGATCTCCATGTAGAGTTGTGACACATGTTTTTAATAATTATTGTTTATTCAATGCCATCCAAGAAGCTAAAAGTGTCTGCAGCTCTCTACTGACATTGTTTTAAATGAGTGTAAACTCCAGTTCTATGTAATTACTTTATATGAATAAACATAATGTCTCTTTTAAATATTAATAGCATCAACTACTTTGACCTTAGAAACCAAGATCCATAGAAGTCCAGAAGTCCCAAACAAAGCAAAGCAGGTTACCTGGGATGTGTTGGTGATGGGTAGGCAGATGCCCAGGTCGTTGACTGTCAGTTGCAAGAAGAGGGTGCTGAAGGCCTGGGCAGAGGTCTGTTGAATGCCTGGCAGCTTGTCCACCACCTCTTTGGTGGCCATGTGGATGTCCTTATTGAGGGCCAAGCGCTGCTCATTCCAGTTGTCATACGCTGCTTTGTAGTTCAGCCAGAAGAGCACAGCTGCAGGAGAACAGACAGGGAGGATAGAGAACTCAAGATTAGATCCTGAATGTTCAATACTAAAGATTGAGATTTTGATGTTGAACTTTGTTGTTTTTGAAAATCCTGCTCTTGAACTGATCTGTGTAGTGTAAGTCGATTACTTGAAGGAGTCCTAATACAACATCTTGAAGTTCATGCAGTGTTGATAGTATTTTCAGATTAAGACTGGTGAAACCACTTGGAGGTAAATCAACTGAGTAAGGATGTTTGTAAAGACACACAGGTCAATGTCTGATCTTGGATGTGATGCAGCACAAAAGGAAACAGAACCTCTGTCGAATGCCACAGGCTGGGCAAAAACGATCGGCCTGTTGAGTGTGATAAGGACAGCCTCCTTATCTGAGGAACCACTGATCTCCTCCTGCAGAGCATTCCTCAGGCCAATCCGAGTACGGAAGTACGCCACCTGGTGGAAATCAGAGCCAGCCTCCTCATACACCTGTAAGAGAGAGAGAAAGCAGCAGGTAAAATAGAAACCAGTCTAACAAAAGAGTGTGGCTCTTCATTATGTTAATTACAAATTAGAACCTGAGGGTTCCTATTTCATGATCTCTACCTGGTGCTTCACGATTTGTCCAAGAGCCAAGTTGAGATCGACTTGACATTTGCCAAACAGTTTTAAGTAACTGCTACTGCCACCAGGCTGAGCCTTGCACTGGATCCTGTTGGACAGCTCCAGCTCGATCAGGCCCGTCTCGAAGCGCACAGCTCGCATTGAAGGAGTGGTGGCTGTCATCTGGATTCCCTAGTTTCAAGAAAATAGAAAACAGATGCTTAATCAAAACTCAGAGTATGATAAAACAAAGGAGACAACCCCTCTGATTCTTTTAAAAAAACAGAGTACAGACCTTAATAACCCAGTTGCTAGAGAAACTGTCTGAAAGAGGAGTTGCTTTGGATCTCAATGCTCAAAGAAACTGAACATGGCTTACCTTGAACATGAGACTGAGAGAATAAAGCAGTATTTTTGGCTTGTCTGCATCTGTTGAGGTGTCGTGCTCATTCCACAGCGGTATGGGTTGTTCTCCTCCTGCATGGAGATAGAGTGAACAAGTCAGACTCACAAGATCATAGGTTCTGTTGCTCAATTTTGATGTGTGATGCATTTTGGCCAAGTGACACAACTTAAGAGACCTCTCCCTGGTGTGCAGAGTTATTATACACTATTCTTTTGTATCTTTACTCTAAAACAGGGAATCAAATATCCAGGTATATAGCTGTATTTCTGTTGGGAAATCACACTGATCAAGCTTAGTTCAGTAAACAAACTGCTATCAATACTCTTGTACAAATGAACATGGCTGGATTTGTGCCAGTGCCTCAGGTATTTGCTTGTATAGAAAACCATTTGTATATAGTGACTTCAGCATTATGTGTAAGCTACAGAAAGCTGTGGGGATCACTCAGAAATTTAAGATTAGATTAACTGTATTGATCTGTGCAGAAACTGCACACTTAGCAGCAATGGAGAGGATCTAGATGCTGGATTTAACCATCTTTTTTATTAATTTACTTTATGCTTTTAGGTTATGTATTCATTTATTTATAGGGTATCTTTTTTAACTTGTTATTTTTTTTGTACGCTGCTGGACCCGAGTAACATTTTTCGTTCCTTCATATTTTTTACATGATTGAATGAATACAAAGTGAACCTCAAACCATGAGATTAGTTCAGTGTGACAGATATGTATCAAGTTTGTGTTTAAAAAAAGTTTGTATTTATTTTGGTAAGTCTGCAAAAAGATCCATAGCATATATACAGTACCTGAGACCTTCTGAATGACCTCATTGACCTCCTTCATGAAAACCTTCTGCAGGAAGACCAGGTGGTTGAGGAGGTCTGTGGTCAGGTTGTGCTCAAAGGAACCAATCTGCACAATAAGGAGAACAAGGAAGGGCAAATCAAAATCAACAAAGGCTGCTCTATTTATCCAGCATGGGGCTTATCAAGCTTTCATTTTAAGCTTTCAGGAGCATCTTACCTCAGCTACACAGCGCAAGTAGTTGCCTTGGAGGTAGTTCCCTTGCTTTGCTGGAAAGTCATCTTGTGCCCAGCCCTGGTCTGAGTGGCTCTCATGCTCCTCCATGATGTACTCCCCTGACATGGTGACTGGTGGCAGGGTGAGGCTAGCTGATGGTGGCATGGTGGACATGTCCACCGGGGACACCTTTGACTGGAAGCAAAGCTTGTGGTTTGGCAACTCGAAGGTGAAACTGGTTTGTGCCCCTTCAGAGAATAAAAGCATCATTGTTATGAGTTTGATATCAATTCTAAGAAGACAAGTTTGCATCAACTTGGAAGTCTATAAAAGAACAAACCTGTCATGCCGTGGCTCTTCACACGACCCATTTTGTACTCAGCTTTTAGTGAGGGCAGCAGAGCAGCCCCGATGGTGATACCATCCATCATAGCGCTGAACTTCAGGACAATGGGCTTCTTCTCCAGGCCTTCAGGGAGCTGGGGGAACTCATTGGCTTCTACTGGGGTCTGATTGATGCTGGATGCCTTTTCTGAGGGTTGCGGAGTGGGAGTGTCCTCTCTGTTAGGAGGCTGACTGTGAAGGGAGAAATCAAAAAACATTCACTTTGAGTTTATTGGCTCATGATCTACAATGGTGATCACTTAGACATGTAAGGGTGCTGCTCTTTGAAGTAACTGTTGCCTGATCTTGGGCTGGCTTTCACTTCCTCAGATTTCAGTCCCAAAATTCACAGGATAAACAGTGTAGAACAGAAGCACTATACTCCCCTTCCTCTGCTTTTATTTGGTTATTTTTTAGTTAAATATTTATTAAACTTTATTTAGTGTTGGCATAAATATGCAGAGCTTCGCAGATAGCGGCTCACAAAGTTGCGAACATTAGATTATAGAGAAGTTGTTTAATATCCGCAGCTCTCAAACAACTTGATAAATGTATTAACATAAATCAGAGTGAAGCAGACCACATGCAGACTTTGAAAGTGTTTAACTGGCAACAGTGTGGATATGCTGCAGCTCCCTTAAACATGTGATGAAAGCACTTTGAGGAGAAAGTTATAGGTGTTGTAGTCAGATTTAGTCAGGATTTACAATCTAATTTTAGAGTCCTTTTACTTTGAAAGGCTGTAAACAAGACTTCCTTTGAAAGATGATGTGCACTCACATGTTCGAAGGCTGCCGGATGAGGTCAGAGATCTGTTTGGAAAGCTGGTGGGAGCTGCGGACCATCATGCTGTGCAAAGTAGCAGGGTGCTGGGGAATATTGATCAGGATGGCGCCCACTTTGAAAACAGCTGCGTTGTTGGTCTTCAGTCCTCGCTGTGCACTGTACAGAGCCTGGGACTTTGCAATGTTGCATTTGACTACCGTTCTGAAACATAAGAGCAAACTCCAGTGAGCAACAGCAGTGTGTTATCTTCAAGGTGATGTGGACTTATGAATGGATAGACAGGTGAAATTACCAGGAGGACATCATACAGTGAAACACCATGCAGGTTCAGGAGAGCATTCAGATTTTTGGGCACAGGTCAACAATCATAACCGTGAGAAATGTGCCACTATGAATGAATGAATGAGAGAAGGATTTGTACTTTATGGCAGGTGAATGGTGTTTTCTGCCTTGTAGAAAATATAACATGACATTCATTTTAAGACGGCTTAGGAAATGCTGACATAAAATGCTGAGATATCAGACTGTTTGTAAAATTATTCGGTACAGATACATCTATATTGAACTGCATCGTGTCATTGTTGGGGGTGGGGCTCTGTGAGTTCATACACAGGGAACGCTCAGATTTTCAGCTCTGATGCTAACGCGAACAAACTGGCATGTCCTAAATTGAGTCGTTACTGTCAATTGACAAAGAATAGGACATAAATAAACCAAACAGAGCAGGATTGGATTGTTTTTCGTACAATATAAAAGACTGGACGAATGGTCTCAGACAGATCCTATACAACAAGGTTTCCAAACGTTTCAGCCCGCGCCCTCCAAAATATAGATGCCAAAGACCCGCAACCCCCACTGTCCCTCAAAGTGATTTAATGTGGCTTCATTTAGCTGGTCTGGAGAAAATGGGCCTACCTATATGAGCATGTGTGTGTTTCCTGTGCTGTTATGAATTAACTTACTGCTACTGATGCTTTTGATAATTAACTGTTCACTAACCCTAAACTTAAGGAGTCACCTGGCAAAAGGAAGGCAGAAAACTCATTACATTTCCTATTTTCAAGGTTTTATTTCAAGTTTAGCTACTATTTTTGTCGATATCTTTTACTATAATGGATAAAAATTACTATTTTAAGACAACTTTAAAAGAAAAACATTCTGGAAGACTTCTAATGACCCTCCAGGAGGTCCCGACCCCCACTTTGGGAAACCCTGCTATACAACATTTGCTAATCAGCTGATAAGTGATAATTTCACATTTTCCAGAGATTTCATAAATTAAACTTAACATACTTTCATTAATACAAAATAGATCAGCATGTTTCAGTGATTCTCTGCACCTAACGATTATTAGTATTTTTGAGGTGCTGTATCATGCAGGGATTTATACACCGAGCAGCCTCAAAAAATATGTCATGTAGTTCACTTGCCTGACTTGGTGACCTTTGAATAATCATACACTGTTTGGATAAGGTTAATATAACATTAAAGTTACTTAAGTGCTGACTACAGACATTCATATGTTTGGATTTTGGTCCCACAGGGGACCGAGCTCAACACCCCCCCCGATTGCTTGCAGCCAGTGTTCTCCTACATGACTCTTGGCTTTGGTTGGGTATTTTTAGGTTATTTATTGTGGAGAAGGTCATTTCACAGCTCTTCTGCATTGTGGCTGGTGGTTTGTTTTCCTCGTAGCACCAACCTGATATGACGTTTTCTTGGATGCCGACTGTATCTATTTATTCAAACTCTAAATACATTTAAAAACAACCAAGACAGACTTAGATTTCAACATGAAAAACGAATGGTCACATGAAGGTATCTGTAACCACTGAAGTAGCTTTAAATACACAAAAAATGAGAGCACTGATGAATCCTTCACTAAAAACACTTGAATGAATCAGACAAATGAAGGATGAACAATCAGGGCACGTGTTTCTGATTAACTGATGATATGAGCCCTAAATGATAACAATAACATACAGAAACTCTTGTTTAGCTGTGCTGGTAGGAGATGTTGGGAAATCCTCCAGTCTATGCAAGTAGTTAGAAGAGAAAGACAAAGAATATCAAGAGAAGAAAGTGTGAAAGTTCGTCGGCACAGCAGGATCAAAACAGTTTTGCAAACAGAAGAATACTGACAAGCTCGTTTGAGTGACATTTTGGTCAGCTCTGTAGGATAAAAAACTGTGCTTTTGTTTTTGTTTCGGACACAGAAGTAGAGAACATGATGAAAAGGCTGAGACTGATGAGCCATCAAGGATACATTTAAAGTTGAAAGCATACTGTTGAACAACTTATTCTGCTTTCATGGCAGGCAGGATGATCAAACTGTGTCCTAAGTTATTTGCCCTAGAATCTGTTGATAAGCACTCAATCACTATCTTTCTTTCACAGTTATAGAAAGAGTAAAATTTCTAGAGTGGCAATCATTTCTAAATAAACCTGTAGGGGAAGGAGGGCGTGATACATCAGTAACAACTCTTAAGTGCAAAGTTATCTCGAGCATATACAAAAATAAACACTTGTGTGCAGCTCAGAGCTCACAGTATGAAAACATGATTAGGCATCAGTATTGTAATTACAGTGGATGCACCAGTTTAATAAAACAGTATGAAAAAGCTTCTTGATTAAGTGGCAGTAGAAGGTCAGTATTGAATGAAAAGCGTGCAGATACATCAGCCTGTCTGAGTGCACGACTACAAGACTCATAACCTGAGTAGGATGATTGTGTTTAGAGAAGAAGATTGCAGTAAAAACAAAGACTGCTGCTGCTGGAGTTAGTGATCGACTCTCACTCAGTGAGAGTTTAAACTCAGGCATCTTTCAGCTATACCTATACATGATAGCATTTAAGTTTAAGTTCTGTTTCTTTGTTCTTTTTTTTCTCTTCACTTACATTTTTTTATGTAAGTGAGAATCTGAAAAAGCAAAAACATTCTATCCAAGTTGAACAAACATTCAACTGAGGAGTTCTATATCTTGAGCAAGTAAACAAAAAATATTGAATTACAAGAACAGTTATACACACATTTTTTTTCAAATCATTAGTTACTCATTTTTAAATTTACATTTCAATCAATAAGCCATTAGGTTAAGTTCTTTTCTGCTTCTTAAATTGAACTTTGATTTTTAAGATTTTCTCTCAAGATAACTTTTTAAAAAATTTTTTAATATCATCCTCTAAACAGCTCCCTTATTATCAGAAGTTGAAATAAATCGGTACGTACTGGATGTCAGGTGTTATTCCCTCCAGGAGAACAATGTTTACCCCTCCTATGTGAGCCGATGCACATGTCTCAGTCATTTTCTGGTGCAGGATATCTGTGGAGAAATACAATTTAATAGCATGAAATATTAACCAAGGAAAGCTTTGTGACTTTTTCCTTCCATTTTTTTCTTTTACTTTTTTTTTAACCTGACATTAAATGTAAAGGAATTTATGCATAAAAAAATTGTTTCTGCAAAGGTGAGGGTGAAGGGATGTAATATCATATTGTTAGTGAACATGCAGTAGGTAATGGTACTTTCAAAGTGTCAAAGATTGCATATGTTTTAAATAAAATAAAATATAAAATATTCGTCTAAAGATGTCTTTTTAATTTTCCTTTTTTTAAAATGTTGTTTATTTATTTTTATTGATTGTACAGCACTTTGGTCAGCTTCTGCTATGTTTTTAAATGTGCTTTATAAATAAATTTGGACTTGACTTGATTCTGGCTGATCTGAGACAAGTTGAGAGGTCAAACATATCATATTGAATTAAAAGAAAATAACCATTAGCTAATTGAATGAATAGAGCAATAAGTCAATAAAACCAATAAATATCCTTTTAGCTTCACCTTTCATCTTCTCCTTCAGGGTGAAACTACCATGGATCTTCTTCAGCTCCGCCTCCATGGTCAGCCCTCCGATGTCAGCCTCCAGGTGGGTACGGTTGACCATGCCTATGCCAAATACTATGAGCGTGACGTGCTGGGGTTCAGAGCTCACCAGGCTCCGCCTTCGCCCCCCTGCACCCAGTAGTTTGTTGGGGGTGGTTTGATCCTGCTGCTCATTCTCAAAGATGACTTTACAGACTGGCTCTGCAGGTCTGAGTCCACCGTCTACAGGAAAAAAAGTTTGATTATCATAAGGTGTAGCCATAGCTTTCAGGAAAATCATATGTGGAAGAAAGTTGAAAAGGGCAAAAGTGCAGAGAAAGTAAAAAGTGGTAAAGCAGAGAGAAATGACGGGGTGGGATAAAGGCAGGAAAATTAGGAACTGAGCGTCTGCTGGAGGCTGATTCCCACCTGAAAGGCAGTTCTCTGGGGAGCTTTTCTCCAGGATTCCAGTGGGATCAGAGATGAGGGAGTAGAAATTGAGCAGCTTGTACATGTTCTGCCAACATTCGGCTGATGGCTCACTCTGCTCTGACACTGTGATGGAGTCGGAGTCATCCATCTGGATAGCCATGTGGTCTGCCACATCACGGGAGCCCTTTCTCGACACCTGCAGACGTGACACAACATTTCTTGTTACGAGAAGCACAAACGTTAAAACGTGCATCAAAACCAAGCTGGCAACTATTTTCTGTTTTGATTATCATGCTGTTTACCGTTAGACTAAAACTTAAGCTTGTACTCTGTCAAGACAATAACGAGTAATTATATAAACTGCAGTACACAGGAAAGTTAGCTTCCCTCCCCATGACACAGTTAGCTTGGAGTGAGATAGCACTTAAGGGTAATCACAATGTTTGTGTATGAATGTTTTCACATCCTGGCTGCAACACTGGCTACAGTAAACTCTGATTAATAGAAGCATGAAATCGTTCTCTAGTTTCCCGATTTTAAAGGAAAAATGTCAAAACGCAGAATCAAAGAGAACTCTGTTAGCCTCACGTCGAAAAAGAATAACTTTCCTGCTGATTACTATAAGATAGACAGGTTTTAATGGTTCATAATTTACACATTTCTCAGTTTTGGCTGAGCATTTTCAATTGATCATCACTTTAGACGTTGCTACCAAGTGAGTGTGCTGCTTCAATTTTGAGAATTTAATTCAATCTACCAGCACCCTCTAGGGTTAAAGTTAAAAAATGACAGTTTTGGAATTAAGTTTATGATTGAATGAGAGTTTATTGATTAGAAATGTGCCTCAAGTGAGTGTCTTAATTTAAGGAAGCAGGTACTGGCTTTTGAAAAATGTATCTAAAAGAGCATTGTCGCCTTCAGAAGGTAAAACTGTCTGCTTCAAGCGCTTAAAATTTGAAATACTTTGCATTTGAAATACTTTGCAATGGGTCCCCAATTGATTTGTATACATTCCTGAATCAACACCTGTGGACCTTTTTTGAGTGTTTTATGCAGCTGAGCTTTCAAGTTACCACATTCTTATGAACAAAGGCTGTTTCACTCTTGATTCAAATTAGAAACCAGCGGTTTGACTGTTTGTTACCTTAGATGTGCGTCGTTCTGAACGTCCAAGAGAGCTGCGTCCTCGAGGTTCTCTTCGCCCCAATGTGTCCATTCCAGCTGGAGGTCCATTAGGGGGAATACCCCCAGAAACGCCTGCACCAGCTGCTCCTCCCCCTGCACCCAACCCTCTCTTACTCTTTAAGGTTTGGGTGCCACTGCGTCCGGCTCCGTTGAGGCTGCCTCGTGAACTGCGGCTGAAGTCCGAGGACCTGAAGTGACGGTACGGTCGAGCCTTGAAGGTGGGTGTGGGAGAAGCTGATCCGGCAGTGTAGCGGCTCAGCTTGATATCAGTCTGCGTGGCCTTGATGTCATCGATCATGGTGCTGAACTGGTGGATGAGGCGCACCAGGGCCATGTCAACACGCTGGCTGATAGCCTGGCAAGCTGTGGTGAAATCACAGTGGAATGTGTTGTAGTGGCGGCGGTTGAGGTCGTGAAAGGAGAGTGGAGCTGCGGTGGGGCCCTGTGGAGCGCTGGTTGACTTCTCCATCACTACTGCATTCAGGCTGAATGTCTCAATCAGCAGTGCTGGCTTGAACTCCAACGGAGGGACGTTCACCATGCCTTGCCTAAAGACAGAGTGATAGACATGTATTAAGAAGATGTTCTGTACTTCTGCTGAAAGTGGATTCCAGCTAAAACACATTTACAAGGAACAGAACTTTCAAATTCCTTTCTGTTTGATCAAGAAGCATTTTACCTCCGGGATCTTTTGTTTTTCCGCTCTTTGGAGGTATCAGAGTCGACGATGTCTGCTCGGAGGCACTCGAGGTTGCCAGAAAAAGACAGATGCTCTCCGAAGTACATCTTGTAACTAAGAGGAGTGGTGTCCTGGGCCTGAATGCCTGTGTAGCTTAGCAAAGGCTTAAAAACAACCTGAGGATGGAAAACAGACATCATGGTACAAAAGTTAGACTAGTTATCTTCAGTTTTTAAATGAAATGAAAAGAAATGATGTTTTATCTGAGCAGTGGTTCTTTAAGATAGCTTTCAATGCAGGCAGAGGGACATGTAATCTTAAGACATTCATTCAGATGCATCGTTTCTAATCCTGACAGAACATTTGATGGCACTTTAGTAGTATGTATTCTTAACTATTCAACCGTATGAGCACAACTAACACCACATTTATCTCAAGGTCTGCCGGAAAGCCAAGTTAAACTTTAAACAGAGACACAACATTTGCAGACTGGTGTATTCACAGCACCTGAGCATCTGCCAGCTGAACGGCAGCCGGACACTGGTTCCCTTCCTCGATGTCAGCCATGTCGTCCTGGCTGGTGCTGTGCTGGGAGTGCTGGGAGTGGGTGCCATCCAGGGTATTTTGGTCACTGGAGAGCACTGTGTTGAAGTCAGAGGCTGAGGGGATTGTGGGTAGGTTACAAGTCCCACCTAAGGATGTGGAAGAGAGGTTTAGAAGGAAACATGTGGTTTTAAAACCAGTGGTCACACAAACTGTGTTTTCTAGTCAGGTTCAGACCTGAGCAGAGGAGCAGCTCACTGGCTGCCTGATGCTACTGAGCGAGTTGATCGCCTTAGGGGGATTACCTAACAATTCCATCTCCTCATAATGAAGATGTTTGTGGGAATTAAATAAAAGGTAACAGCCAGATTACAGAGGATGTTGTGCACAATTTGGAACTTTAATAAGCCACATCACATTCCCTGCTTAGGAAAAGAAAATGTTGTCATTAAGTACTCTGTCATAGCAGATGATTAGATAACACCAACGCTTATCAACATGGGCACAAATCTAGCCTTTTAGACATCACTCTCTACCACTATTGAGGGATGATGTCACAAATGCTAACTAAAGCTGTTTGTAACTGAAAAGATGAGAGGGAGTCAAGGGGAATAGAGGGTGGGGAGGAGCGCTATGAGGGATTGGTAACATTTCAGGTTGCTCATCTTCACTTCCATGTGTGGCAGAAAGGTGACAGAGACAAAACACAGCTCTATGCACCGACAACACAGAAATGCAGAAAGCACATTACATTTTCTATTTTCAAGGTTTTATTTCAAGGTTAGCTACTATTGTTGGCGATATTCTTTACTATAAAGGGTAAAATGTACTATTTCTAGATAACTTTAAAAAGAAAAACATTCTGGAAGACATCCCACAACCCCCCATTTATGTCTTGCGACCCCCCAGGAGGTCCCGACAGACACTTTTGGAACCCCTGGTCTACAGGATAGACTGACACAGAGTAAGGTGTAACTGTTTGACTAACTAAAGGGAGCTACTTAGTTCACCAACAACACTGAGTCACAATCCCTGACCTCCTTCTGGACTGTTAACTGTTGGTAGTGGTTGGTAGTTGTAGTGGTTGACAGGAGAATCCAGCGACTCTAGCAAAATAGCAACATTATGAGGACATTAACGATAAATCCTTTTTATTTAATGAATGGTTAAGGTGTTAACTATCTAAATAATTTCTAATAGTGCTATCACAAAACATCACATTAAAAAAAGAAAGAGAGCACTGTGCTATCAAAATTCACAGAAGTGTGTTCATAAAACTAACTTGAACCCTCACTGACATCGTCGTAGTTTTCTGAAAATAAAGAAGATTACTTTTGACTTTTACACTCCGACAAATAGACAGCATTTCTGCTACGCCAACCTTGAGCTCATAGATTTACCTGTCTGGAGACTGTTGTGCTGGGAGCGGTTCACAGGGGAGTCCATAGCCCCACCCCCTGTCCTGTTGCCAACAGCGTTTGACATCCAGTTGTAAAAGCTGACGGAGGAGGGCTCGGACAGCAGCGGGTGCTCAGTCAACATGTCTGTACCTAAGCTGTTTCCTGAGTGGAGATGAAAGAAATGAAAAGAACATTACATCATGGAAAAGAAATACAACTAGACATCACAAAGATGCTGACTGCTGCTCGTGGATAACTTTTATCTTGCATCATAAAAGGTAGATGAACTTTATGTTAACTTTAATGAGTCAAATAAATGATGACACTCTGACTCTGTAACTTTATAAGGAGGGATGTGCGAGTCTGTCTTTTTTATTCACACTGTCGAACAGTAGAGGTCGACCTTGCTGCATGAATGAAAAAGCCTTTCACCTGAAGTTAAAATCCTAAAAATACTGAATTCATTGTTTTCCAGAAGCTTCCACACACTGTGTTAAGCATCAGCACAGCTCAGTAGCTCAGGTGTAATTACCTGTGCGAGTGAGGGAGCTGGTCTTCGCAGCAGCTGTTGCAGACGGCTCATTCCTCTGAGGCATGCTCTCCAGCAGGTTGTGCAGACTGCGGAAGCTGCCAGTCAGATTGCTCAGGAGGCTTTCCTTCCTGGGGCTGTCCTTGGCCGGCAGGCCTGCACGACTAACATGGGCTGGTGAGTCAGCTGCTGTGTCGCCACTGGTGTAGCTCAGAGACTGGTATGGATGGGAGCCCTGGGTAAGACAAATGTACAGATTAGGGATGTAAATTTCAAGTATTTTCCATGATCGATCTTTGGAAATTTTAACGCTCAATTATCGATTAAAAAAAATGTAAACGTTCTCCATGTCACAAACGATGCCAAATGCGTTTTTTCCCTTGAATCAAATTTTCCTCCACGACACAATGTTTATAACTGCCGGTATTGAATAAGTATGGATCGTATTAAGTTGCTCAAAATGTTAAACTGAATATCAACATTAGGAGCAGGCTCATAATCTCCATGGAGATACAGTCATAAAAGTGAAGGCTCAGACTTCAACAAGAGAACTGAACAGAAACATATTTCAGACTCAGTGTCCAGTTTTCTGTCTACTTGTTTTCATTGAGAAAAATAAGCATGTGAATGCAGTCAGGTATCAGCCGGGAGCGCAACTGGGTCATAATCAGTCTGGTGGCGGAGAAAAAAAGCGCTCTTGGAGACCTGTCACTCAGCCACAGCCCCCAGCTGAGCATTTCCGCTGTACGCAACACCTTCGGTCAGCTGATTCACATGAAACATGCTTTAAACTTAAAACACCTCCCTGATAGCTAAACGAAATATGAGACCACATGATGTTTGTTCCATGTGACAGAAAATCAAAACAAAATAATGTGTTTGAGTAAGTTCTTAATCAATACTCGATAATTATTGACATCCCTAGTCCAGATTACTTAGAGGAGGTCTTGTTCTGGCCTCAATCAACCCTGGGATGGTAAAACAGCCACGTGTTACTCTTTTATTTGACAGAGGGATAGAAAAGAAAAATGTCAACTGCCAGCTCAGCTCTGATCCTTTTTGGCTTTTCAACAGTGGCATCACCCTCTCCCAAAAGCCAGGGCACTTGTGTCTGCTTTGAAATGTTACCTTCCCTTTTCCCTGTTTTATTGCTGTTATAATTCAAACATTATCTTTCAGTTTTATAGACCACTGGCTGACAGAAACAGTGTGCTTGTTTGGTGTTCAAGTGGCAAAGCTTTTAAATTAGTGTTTTGGGGTTTCATGTGTGGCTTTTGAGTACATTACTGTTCATGTGCACAAGGTAAAAGACTGTACTACAAATAACACATCACCTTTTTTCCCTATTAGCTTACAATATAATAATTTCCCTTTGAAAAGAGTAAAATAACTCTTGTGCACATAAAAACAATGATACATAAAATCTTAAAGTTGTACCTTTATTCTGAGTGCAGACTCGTTGTGTGTGTGGGACTTCGACAGCTTCCTCATGATCTCCACGCCACTAACAGGACCGGTGTTTGCTTCTTTAGGCGGCGGGCGGCTGCATGCTCCCTCCAGCAACATGGTATGTTCACTCACTGTGGCTTCACAATAATTGGATAAAATAAAACTCCAAGAAGAACAATATGACTTCTACAATAGTAAAATAAATACATATACCACATAGATACAGCCTGTGTTTACTACCATAAATCTCAAGCTGATGAGTGGTTACAGTTTATTTATGAATGAGCAAACACTGAAAGTAGAGGTTAGGAGATTCATGGTCATAGTGCTGGTCAAAATACTGAAAACTGTAAGTTCCCACCTGCGTCAAACTCAAACTCAGCTCCATCGGCACTGGTGTCACTCTGCAGGGCGGCGCCGTTGTCCAAGCCAAGCATGGTCTCTCCCAGGGTCTGCTGAGGCTCCTTGGGTTTAGTGAGCTGATTTGGTCTCATGATACCAATAGCTTTGAAGCCCTGAGTAACAACAATGAATTTCATCCACTGTCTAGCCAAAGCAACCAGACCCTTTTTAAGAGTCACGAGTGCTGGGACCCCGTCATTCTGAGAGGAAAGGGAGAACAGGACAGAAATGATTCAGTGCGGTGGGTACATTGAAGCAGCAATTGACCTATGAAGAAACATATCGACATGATAAAGAAGCAATTCAGAGGCTTCATACTGACCATGGTAGCCTCCTCTATAACGGAGTAGTCAGCCTGTTGCAGATAACGGTGAAGGATGTTACAGAGCATACAGGAGGGATTCTCAAACAGGTACCGAGCTCGTTTAGTCACACGGTTGTACTTGCTTCGGATGGGGATGTGGATGCTCTTTTTCTGTTGAGGAACAACAAAAACAGCAGAAAGGAAAATTTAAACTAGTGCACGGAAAATCAAGTGAAACTCGATGGCAAGCTGAAGAATCTTTTACATTCAGTAGATGATGAATAATAAGCCTGCTTTGATACAATTCTAAGCCATTAATTCATTGTTTACCTCTAGAGCTTCTGTCATGATGCAGCCCATGACAGCGCACACTCGCAGCGTGCCCTCCATGTCCAGTTTGCGCAGAGAAGATTTTAACTGGTCAATGGGAACCAACCAGGCTCCAATAGCAGGCGTGGCTGTGCTCAACAGATTCAGCTGCCTGTAGAGACAGAGTCAGAGGATCATGTATCATCTTTACTTATACTATATGCTCCTGTATGTTCTTCCTGTTGAACACAACTGTAGTCTTTGAAGAAATTTGTGATGTCAGTTCTTGAGTAGTTCTACATAAATACGTGTATTTGTATCTTCATGGTGTCATGAACTTTAGTCCTGTTTTCTCTCACAATTACTTAGTTCTGCATGGCACTCTAAAAACATGCAGCATTAGAATAGCAGAGTTAAGATTTAACTCAGAACACACCCTGCTGTTTCATCAGTTTGACGCCCTGTGAGGCTGACAGGTCTGCAACAGCAGCAAAGTTAAAGTTTAAAACCCTCTCATATATCTTTACCATTCATATTTATTATTGACCAGTAAGATTAGAGTACAGGAACATCTGGTTGCTTTTCATTCAAAAATGTGTGCTTGATTGAACCTGCCGTAGAGAGTATAAATATGGCAGAGGAATTAAACCCAATGTAGAAAGCCATAATGTTTTAAAGTCAAAGGATGCTCCTCTGTTTGTTACTTTGAACAACTCAGGAGTGTGTAAAATAATTCATGTGAAAATGAAGTGTATTTGGAAAGCTGTTGGAGACGACAGCTTGCCTCAGTGTTTGTTGCTTTGTGAGTCTCTACAATGTAGGTGGTATGCACACAGTTAGCATGATTGAGATAAGAGTTATGACAGTCTTATTCAAGGGAAAAGAAACAGAATTTCACATGAGCTATGATATTACAAATTTAAGACGTCCATATATATCAGCAGAGTCATACCTTGAGAACGCCTGTGACGGGGAGCGCACATTAGTGGGAGCAGCAAAACTGAACCAGATCTCTCTGATGGTCAGTTTCATGCTGCTAGAGTCTGGAGGAGGCGGCATGAGGGGAAGGTCTTTCTTCAGGTCGTCTGACTCCACCCCTTCGTCCTATACAGCAAGGTTTAACAGGTGGATGAAACAGACAGGTGAGAATGACTTAAAGTACAGAGCTAATGCTTTGTCTTGAGCCACAACACATCTTTAAATGACAGTATTGAATCTTCTTCTGCTCACTCTTAGCTTAACCTGCTTCATCTTATTACTTCTAATACATGTAACCATGAAATCTAAAATAAACTTCAAGAACCAATTTTGTGAGCAATAGAGGAATTGGACTCTCAAACACTAATAATAGGCACTTTTGTGTGCTTTCTTAAAGAAAAGCATAAACATAAAAGTAGATACTGATGAATAGTGCAATTTTTAGCAAACAGAAGCAAAGAGAGCATTTTTAAGAAAGTCACCTGATCATCAGAGTCTGAGTGTTCATTGGCATCAGAGGTAGGGCTGATTGTGTCGTTAGGCAGGTTGTCATCAGAGACATCTGTGCTGTATCCACTTCCTGTCTGCGAGCCTGTTGAACCATTGGATTTAGACATCCCTGTCTTCCCCCCAGTGTCTGAGCGCCCCATCACACCGAATGCATTGTAAAGAATGGCTCCTGACTGACGGCCTCCTGCAACACACAGTGTAATACAGTCACTAATCTGCACAAAGACATACTAAATCCCGTTAGTCACAACTCATGTTCTGAATTTGGGATGCTTTACCTTTCACTGTGAGGTTTTCGATGCCACATTCAAACATTATCCAGCCCCATTTCTCAAGAGAGGCAGTCGAACGGCCAAGATCCCCCGCTGTGGCCTGAGCATCTGTTTCATCCACCAGTGAAAACTCCTCCATCTCCTCCAAGCCGAACAGCACTTTGGACTTCTCAAACGGTATTGCTGTGATGGAACATGTTCCAATGTCTATAGAAGAAGAAAAATCAATGCAAGGTATAAACATTAAACTGTGTTATTAATTCCAGTTCCAAACCACTTGTTTTTATCACCATTTTACAGAGACTCCCAACTCTAGAGGACTTGAGGTATAAGAAGTAGATAGAAAAGTATGAATTAAGCAAACTGATCTCAAGAGGAACATTTCAAATAATGTCATATCAAATAAAGTGCACAGCAAAAGGGTCAAAGTCAAACTGCTTTGTTCTGAAGGTGAAGTGAGGGCACTTTGAATGATTTCTAATGAAGCTTTGTATTCTCTAAAGCATTCAAACAAGTGTTGTATAAAGGGTCAGTGAACCACTTTGCAAAGGAGTCAAACAGAGCTTCTTGCAAACCTACCCGTGGAGTCGAGGCCTCGCAGCTGGCTGTGGATACGGTGGATGTTGAGCCTGGCAGCAATCTCTTTGCCCTTCTCGATGCCAGCATTAGAGCGGAGTGAGCCAGAAGACTGGGGCTGCATCTTGGTTGCTGAGGCATACTTCTCCAACAAGACTGAGGGTCGACCATGTTCTGTGGTGTTTGGTGTCTCCTCGACAATACCCCTGAAAGGAAAAAAAGATGTACGATTTGGCAGCTGATGTGGATTCAGATAAATTAACATTGTTGATTATGTGGCTGTAAATATGGCCAGAAAAACAAATTCACACACCCACTACCACTATGAAATCAATATTTAAGGCCATACCTGTTCATTCTGAACTGGGTTGCAATTCTGTCAAAGCACAGTGCCACAAGAGACACATGTGTTACACACTTAGTGGAGCAAGACGGTGACCCCTCCTCTACAGAAGCCTGCAGCAGGCAAAGATTTATCTGCAAAGGAGACAAAACATAACAAAACATAAAGATTGGATGACCAAACGTAACTACATGCTACTGTGTCGTTAAAAACTGTATCTAAAAATGACTTAATACAGTCCTGATGCTGTGTACATAAATAAAAGCCATCCTCAGAACAAGCTCTTTAAAAAGACAGATAATTGCTCCACAGGGAGGGAAATTAAATAAAAGATTAGTCATACTGAGTGTGAGGCTATTTTTCTCAAAAGGAGATGTTTTTTGTACTTCTCTACATAAACATATTCGGAGGGCAACAGAAAAATCTATAATGCACTACCTACTAATGAGTAACATTGATCATGCATACAGTAAAACTATGAGTCTACAAACTCTGATTTCAATTCAGAGAAATTAGTAAAGAGAGAATGAATGGTTTAGATAAAAGAGGCTAAGATTTAGAGATGCATAACTCATTAACATTATTCTACACAATACCGAACCCAATCATTGTTCAAATGTCAAGAGATCTTCATGATGCTGTGCCTTCTCTTGAATCTCTCAGCCAGGTCGTAGGACCACTGGCTTCTCATTATTGAGGTCACAGGTCTTACTTTGGGAATGGAGACGTTGGCTTGGAGGCCCTTGATTTTCACATTATCTGGTTTGATGGACAGGTCTGTCTGGCCGTGGGAGATGTTGAGGGAGCCAGGAGTCGTGCCCTCAGTCTTGGACAGCTTGTGCTCCTGCTTTCCAGCTTGGCTCTGAGTGGATCAGGATCCAAAAGAGTGAGATGTTAGTCATTTGGCCGCAGTGTTGATTTTTAATTGGAGGGCTGATTTAAATAAACACATGGCATTTAGAAAAAAAAAAAAATCACTATTACACACTACTACGAGAAGTACAGCCCTTTCTTTGGTTCTTCTTTAGTTTGAATCAACTTGTATCCACTTGATTCAGCCAAACAGATTACTAAGCTGCAAATCAAAACTTAATTTTAACCTCTAGAGCTATATGTGCCTGTTCTGAGCTTTGTTGAACCTACAGACTCGGTGACAGTGGACTTGCTGATTTGGTACGATTCGTTGAGGACTTTCCCATGCAGGTCATCCAGAATGGCTGCAGGATGACGGATACTGGCGAAGTGGACCATGGATTCAATATACCTAGAGAGATCAGACAGACACAGCTGTAATGAAACTACAACAAAGAGACATGGTGATACGTTTATGCGGTGTTTCGCTGCACTTTTAAAACGAAAAGACTTAACAAAACCACACAAATCTCCATTCTTACGTCTGATAAATTGATTATGACGTTGCTTGAAGGCTAGACATTCTTAAAACAACCATTTCCTAATTGTACTGTGCGAGAGCAAAATGCTTGTACTATGATTGTAACCCAGTACTGTCAGCCTCTGGCAAATTTAAAAATTACCCTCATAGACATCCATGACTGAAGGCAGACAGTGTCTCTAAAGCAACTCTAAAGCAATGTCAGTAGAATTTTAGATCCAAGATACAGAGTGTAGAATATGCGCTGGTTAAGAATGTGTTCAGAGAGAAAGACTTGGTTTAAAAAAAAAAGATTATTAAGAGAAAACACAGAAGGGAGACTTGGTCTATAATACTAAATAAAATAAAAATAAGGAGACAAACTCTGCAAGATCAGGACACAGTTATTGCAAACAGAGGTTAAACCAACATTTAGAATGGTTACTACCTGTCCAAGGATTCAGCTACAAGAGGTGTGAGCACCACATTGATGGCTCCCTTGACCTCAACAATGGCGGTAGTCCTGGTCTGAGCAAGGGGCTGCTCCAGAGTCCAGTCCTCTGTGGTTGTATCGTCATCTGTGTTCTCCATGGCTCTTTTATCCAGTGGGGTGTACGGTGTGCTGTAGAGAAAAAGAGAGACAATTTCTAACTTCCTTACATGAACTCTAACGAGCTTAAGATACATCACCAGAACTACTATACTATATATTTGCAGTAAATCCACATGTTGAAGTCTGAGCCTTCACTTTTATGACTGTATGTCCGCGGAGATTATGAGCCTGCTCCACATGTTGATATTCAGTGTGTTTAACATTTTGAACACCTCAATATGATCTGAGCTATTCAGTACTGTCAGTTATATACATTGTGTCGTGAAGGAAAAATGTAATTCTGGGGAAAAGGCGCATTTGGCATTGTTTTAGACATGGAAAACTTTTACGCTTTTTAAAAATGATCAATCAATAAATGATGGTTAACGTTTCCAAAGATCGATCACAGATAATACTTGAAATTTACAATCCTAACATATATATACTCTAATTTGACGGACAGAAAGATACATGGATACAAAGATAAAGGTATTACACACTACCTGTTGCTTTCTCCCATTAGCTGGACTCCTCTATCCAACAAAGAGCTAGCAGAGAGGCCCTGCTTCATCACCTGCATGTCAAGAAACAAGTTACACCACAAGACGGGTCAGACATGCACTATTAGATCTTTAAAACAGCAAATATTAGAATAAGATTCAAGAATATAACTAAAGCCTGTCTGAATGTCTCCAATGCTTTTAGTGTTTTAATGTAAAGCACATTGAGTTGCCCTCGTGTATGAAATGCGCTATACAAATAAAGCTGCCTTGCCTTGCCTTGCCTAAAGCATCCTATGTTAAAGGGGCAGATAAACTTGTTTCATGCATGACAGTTAGCTATCAGTCAAAAACCTTAAAGCTGG
Organism: Notolabrus celidotus; assembly: GCF_009762535.1. Classification (NCBI taxonomy): domain Eukaryota; kingdom Metazoa; phylum Chordata; class Actinopteri; order Labriformes; family Labridae; genus Notolabrus; species Notolabrus celidotus. The sequence goes on from NC_048293.1 coordinate 17,985,045, forward strand.
GGACAGAGAGTTGGTCGAAAGAGGCCGAGCTCTCTTCGCTGGTGGGTGTGTCCAAATCTAGGGGCCGGTGCAGAGAAGACTTGGAGGTCCTCTTGTTGGTGGGCTGTTTCACAGACCAGTTTGAGACCTGAAAACAGTAAGAGAAATAGTGTTTTAATTGAATCCAAAAAAAGAAAGAACAAGGAATAAAGCACAGTTTTATTCTTAGAATCAAACATATTATAGCGTGATTATAACCAAAATGTGGAGCAAATCAACATGCTGTATCTGCATCAGATAAAACTATTTGAAAGCCTTTGCCTGGTATTGAGCTAGGTAGCTCTGGTAGCATGCCATAACATGGGGCTGCCGTGTTACAGGGCCTGGTTCAGCAGTCTTCTCTGCTTCCACTGAGCTCTCTTCCTCAGCCAGGGCAGACACGAAGGAGGCCTGGGATGTGTGACTGGGCAGAGGGTGAGGCGGCAGTGGAGGCAGCGGGGGCAGAGGTAGAGGACGTGGCTCAGTGATAAGCTCTCCGTTGAGCATGTAGGTAAGAGGACCCTCAACACTGTGGTAGATGGAGCTCCGGCTGGGGAGAGAAGTATTGGGTGTATTCAGTTATTTACAGATAAAGGCAGAACTCTTAGTACTTCTTGTCTGTACAAAGATCTGTGCTCTACAGGATCATTTTTATGTCATCCTGAAACTTTTTATGAGACTAGAATAAATTGATTACTTGCGTGTTGTGTTAAAGTTGTATCAATCAACACAATGCTGAAATCGATGTGCAAACATTTGGGGTAATAGAAAATTGTCACACTGTTTCAAAACAAGAAAAAAATCCAATTTGCAAAACCCCAGCTGTAAGTGGCTGCCTATAGATCAAACATCTCATTTGCTGCAGCCCTTCTCACAACAATATTTCTGCTTCTATGATCAAATCAGTCACAAATGAAAGCTGCATCGTGTTCAGCATTTGGGAAGTTCCTTATCACAATGAAACGCAAAAATTGATGAGTATTAAACCTAAAAATGTCTGACTACTGTTATTGTATTTTTGTGTGATGTACTATTTTACACTGTCTAAGATGTCATCATGATGTAATATGATGCCTGTTTTTTATAATCCAGAATGAAGCTAAGAGTTCAGAGTCCTTGCTTAAAGAAACTCCAATTCATTGCTTTTGCTTTTAACTCCTGAAACTTTGAAAAATCTAAATATCTATTCCATTGCTGTAGTTTTATTTCAGAAGTTCTTGGAAGAATCACAGTCCTAAATGTAAATGGTACATCAAAAGTCCTACAGAATGGCCCTTTAACATTACTTAAAAGGGTAACACTTGAAGCAATCTGGCAAGGTCAGAACTTGCTCGACTAGTCATTAATTCATCTGCTCATCCAGATGAGAAACGAGAGAGTCTTTGATGTTACTGTGAGTAGTCTCTCTCCCCGTCTGACTCTACCATCACCTTAATCCCATGCTCAGCCTTGTACTTCATCTGACCAACCACCCAGCCTTCTCTCAAACTTTGAAACCCTTTTAAAACTTTCTTGAGACTTGCTAAATCTAGCGCCACTTGCATGATGTTTCATTTTGAAATATATATTATGAACTGACCTATAGCTCTCCATGTGATACGGAGGCTGCTGTGGCTGCTGCATCTGCTGCCTCCTCTTCTTCTTGCGCCCCGGGTATGTCCCCGGACCCTCATCAGCACTACTTATGGGCTCAAAGTCCTCCGCAGCAGAGAAGTAGGCTTCGCTGTCAGCCACAGACATGCTGGAGTCGGCAGAGCGGTACTGGTGGAAGGTGTTGGAGTCAGCTGAGGGCGTGAAGGGAAAAGAGCCGTAGCTCCTACGCTGACGCGGTGAATCCAGGACGTTCTCATCGCTACGGGAAACCTCGCTGCTGAACTGGACACCGCCTGACAGCACCGGTGGAGGCTTATCGGTGAAGACGGCAGCTGACAAGCTCTTGGTGCTGCCAAGTCGGCCTGAGTGAACTGAGGACTGGCGCTTGAGAGGAGAGCAGAGGGGGGAGCGCACTGAAGAGCGGTCCTGGGAGCTGTTGGGGGAGACGGGGGAGACCTCTGGGACATCACCTAGGGTGCTTCACAGAGAGGGAGAAACATAACATTTGTAAGTCCTTATTGGCTGACTAAGGATATTAGAATTACATCATTTACATATTTCCTGGTATGCTGAATTCTATTTGTCCTTCAACTTGTAATATGGCACACAATGATTCAGTAAATACATCCAGATAATGCTCCAAGCATAACTTTGGAAATGACTTACTCAGCAGGACTTTTGCCATTCATTGGAAACAAGCGTTCCTCTGTGCTCGGTGAGGGAGAGTCCCTTTCTCCGGCCAGCAGGGGCAACGCAGCACTGGAGGAACTATTTTCTTCAGAGGAGGAGGCTGAGCTGTGGGAGCGTTGGGGCACCTGGAGACTGAGGTGTTGCTGACCACGTCTCTCGGGCAATTCAGGAGGCAGGCACGGCGAGTGTGTGTCTGTTTTTAATCCTACAACTCTCCCTAAGAGAAAACGTGATTGATTACTGAATAGTCATACAAGATAGAGATATAAAACTAATTTAATTACATTTAAACTAAATAAATTTTTAGAAAATGAACAACTAGATAAACAAAATATGTATAACACACACCAAATGGTCTTGCAACAGAAGAGCAGATGCTCCTTTAGTCATAAATAATGCATTTTGGATTTTAAAAAGTCTTAATTTTTCTTAGGATTCAGAAAAAAACCCTAAAGCAACTCTTGGGGAAATAAGAACATTTAATTTAATCTTTGCTAATCCATACCATCGACTTTGGGTGTTTCCTTGGTGATAATCCACTCCCCTGGCTGCAGCAAAGACTGTCCATAGGACATGTCTGACTCCGTGCTGGAAGAGGAAAATGCGGACGAGGAAGAGGGTGTGAGCTCTTCAAGTTTAAAGAAGTCCAGGCCCACGTTGGTGCCTCCGAAGAACCTGCAGCCTCCGAGACAGCCGCAGCGGTTCCTGCTGCGCTTGTTGCGAATGCTTGCCTCTTCTGGCCACAGGAACCAAAGTCTGGGAGGAAGAGGGTACAGAGAGAGATGATCATTAATGTATGCACAGTAGATGGCAGGATCAAACGAATAAAAGCAGACAGGTTTTGTGGTTGCTGTCCAGTCTTGCAGACATGTCAGGTACTTAAATTAAATATTGCACTGGTCTGTTTCTTTTTTGACATAAGAACATGAGGGCTGTCAAAAGATTATGTTATTTTTTATTAATAAATCATAGAGAATATAAAATGAAAAAAAAAATCAAAGAACACTGAACATAAAACCATCAAAAGCTGCCCTGTAATCCTGATGGAAACAGAAGACAACATTATTTTGTTTTTCTCCCCACTGTTTTATCCCTGACAACAATGCCTTTAATTCTAGTGGACTATTATCAGTGGAATGACTGCCCCTGCTTTCTTCCAGTCCAATACCTGTCGCGAGTTAAGGTCTATACACACCCTCTGCAGAGAAACAAACACACACAGAGGCATGCTCAAGTAGAAGAAACCATTAGGGTGTGACGCCTTCAGTTCAATACAAACCTCTGCCAAGGGTCTGATGTCATATAGTACCACAACTCTATTGTTTTCATAGCCTGTATTATTAACTACAATCAAAAGCCTTGCTTGGCATACCTGTCAATCAAGACAGTCCATGCAACACATACAGGAGGGGGCTGTGGCTCAATGGTAGAGTCAGCTGTCTCTGCAGGCTTTAATTATAACTTTATTAAATCTATTATCACAGCAGTTGGTCCTCTTGCCAGCTGTTGCATAATCATAATGCATCATCATTTTAAATAAGTGAAAATCCACTTTAGTCCAACCTGAACCTATGATCGCTATCTTAGGGATAGTCAGAGATAAAAATAAGAACCTGACTGGAACTCATCTCAGAATAACAAAATTTGTAACTTTGTTAGCTTTGAGCTGGACTCATTGGTTGAGAGATGTGATGCAACACCTTAGACTTGAAAAACTGAGATTCACAATCCATAACTCCTCGAATAAGTTTGAGAAAACATGGAAACCTTTTATGGATTACATTAGAGTCAAGCTTGATACCCCACTAAGCTGAAAGTAACTCCATAAAAGATCAGTCATACCCATATAAAAATCATAATCTGCTGCCGCCATTATAGCCCAACACTTCACTTTTGATATACTAACTTCATTATTGTTTTTCAGTTTAATTTTTCACAACTGCCAATGTGTTGTAGTTTGTTTGCTTGTTTTTTGTCTGTAAAGTCAACAATGTTTGAATGTCCTGTATGCTTTCTAAGAAGAAAATTATCAATAAAAATATATTTTAAAAAAAAGAAAATCCACTTTTTTTATCTCTTTACAAGCTGTACATTTCCTGACTGCATCAGTGACTCATTACACATATAGAGCTGTAATGCAGCAAGTGAGTCATTCCTGCTTTGTAGAGGAATTCCAGCAAACTGTATTTCAACTCTACACCTCCAGGAGACCATAACAACACTGGGTAGCTCGTTAAATAACAGACTTCTTCACCCGCGGTGTCTCACGGAGAGATATCGCAGGTCTTTTCTTCCTGCAGTGGTCAGACTATATATATAGATATATATAGATATATATATCTATATATATATGTGTATATAGATATATATATATATATATCTATATACACACATATATATATATATATCTATATATATGTGTGTATATATATCTATATATATCTATATATATCTATATATATATATATACATATATATATATATATATATATACATACATATATACATATATACATATATATATATATATCTTTAATTTTAATTGTTAATAACTTTTTTAATAATTTATATTTTATAGGCTCTTGTTTGCTTTACATTTTTTTGCACTGTCTACTTTGCTACTGTGACACTTGAATTTCCTCGTTGTGGGATGAGTAAAGGATATCTTATCTTATCTTATCTTACACAGTGCCACCACTTATGGCTGCTGTTCCCTGTAAGCAAATGCACAGATGAAGTCAAGGCAAACAAAAGTGGCTGACAATACAGAGACAAAACTAGACACCCTGCATGCACACACACACACACACACACACACACACACACACACACACACACACACACACACACACACACACACACACACACACACACACACACACACCACACACACACACACACACACACACACACACACACACACACACACACACACACACACACACACACACACACACACACACAAAGAAAGAGAAGTAATTTGGGAAGTAAAGAACATATGACTGTGTTTTTTACCTTTTGGTTTGAGCATCGTGTAGCTCCAGAAAATGCCTCTGGACTTCACACTTAGCTGGGTGGTCAGCAGCCAGGGCAATGTCTGCTGTAATGAGGTTCAGGCTGACTGAGCCTGCCTCAAGCCAGACCGAGCGTCGTAGCAGAGGGGGCTGACCCAGACCTAATGGCTGACCCAGACCCTGACCCTGTCCAGCTGGCTGCAGCCTGGTTGCCTCGCTGTGCTGCTGCTGCTCGATGTACTGCCGGATGTTTACGTCCTGCACCACAGCGCTGATGCCCTCCCCCACCGCCTGGTTGTGCAGGTTACAGTTTGCAACTCGAATGTTAGCCGTCTGAAAGAAGAGAATGGAATCTTTACACCACCATAATTTACCTAAATAAATAAACAACAAATTCACAGCACATTCATGAAGCTACTTTGAGTTTAATAAGTTATTTTTAAGTGAAGCAAGTTCCATTTAATGCGACCCACACATTTTTGGGTTGGAGCTAATTACCTTGACGTTGGCGGCACAGCCATGCTCCACGATGAAGAGGTCGACTCCATCCATCGCCAGGCGTGTCATGGTGTACTTCAGCTCCTCTGATGTGCGACAGTGACCTGGGAGGCAGCTCATCTAAAAGACAACAGTCATATGCAGAAGCTTTCAGTGACAGAAAGGAAGGTTTCACTAATTAAGTCTGGCTTTGCTTTACATACCACCCCATAGCCTGTGGCCACTGCTACTGAAACTAATGAGGGCTCTTAAGCAGAGGTTTTAAAAATATCCTTATTAGTATTCTCACACAAACAAGCATTTTGTGAAACAGACTTTTCATTTAAAGTATCCTTAACCATAACAAGTGAATTTAGAAGCTCCCAGTTGGTAGTTCAGACACACAAAAGCAGCAAATCTACAGCATTTACAAATAGTGAGGCTCAGACCTTTCCTTTTTCTGTATTTCACAGTGAACAGCCTGTTTGTACCTTGGCATCGCAGATACGACGGTCAGCGCCGTGCTGGCAGATGACAGAGGGTTTGGGTTGCTCTAGCTGGAACTCTCTGGACACCCCGTGGAAAAGGAAAGTCTCTGCCCACTCTATGATGCTGGCCACCTAACAGTCACAGTCACATGAAGACACGTTTCTACTTCAAGATGTTCTAATATACAACTGGTGTAATATATAAAAAAACAAAGTAAAATGATTGAAGTCACTGTGTGGATTGAAAAAGCACAAGAAACCCCCCCAAAAATAATTCTATAAAATATAAAAACCATCTAGAGATAGCACATTATTTTTAACTTTCAAGAACATTCCCCACAATGTTTTTGCAGGACTACCTCAGGAAAGTATTATTTGGTATTGTTGGTTTCTGGTGGTCCAAGCAAATTGATGATATTTTTAACCTGTATGTCTTTTTCTTGCTTTAAATAGCCTTTCCAATCAAACACAAAAGGCACACACACCTGTGGCACAGTGACCCTGCCAGTGAGCCCTCCAGCCTGCATGTCAATGAGCCAGGCGTACTCCAGGGTGTCCGTGCCAAGAGGGAGACCCTGAGCAGAGAACATGGCATGGGCTCTCATCTGCAGGCCAGAGAGACTTAGGTGGCCGTCTCTCAACACCCCGTCTGCAGTTGGACGCTGTGAGGGAAAAAAGACATTTGAACCTCATACAGACATATTCCTTTTAATCACTGCTTTGCAAGATGTGAACAAAAAGAGTAACAGAACTAAGAGATCTTCAGCTACAGTGGAATTCATTCCTGCACATTTCAGAAAAAAGGGCTTGTTATCTCACTAAAGGAGAAAGACGAAAGCTACAATTTCTTTGACAGGGATTAGGGAAAAATATTCACTACATGCAACAAAATAGATCCAGCTCACCGCCAAAGCATGGAAATTCTGTGTGGTAAATTAATGCAATATGCAAGTGCTTATGCAAACAAGGCTAGTGAAAAGCATGTTTTACATAATGCAACACTGACCTGTTAGCTTTATTCACATTTTCTAAAGACTGAATCATTCTTCAGTTAACACATAACAGAGGAGCTGTTGTGTGTTCTTTGTTGCGCCTTGTGAGATGTGCCACACAGTAGAAGGTTGCTTTAATCTATTCAACTGTCTTGCTTTAGATTTTGAATCAGAATGTAAATAAAGTTTCAACAGCTCTCTGAAGCATTTTTCTTCAGATCAAATCTTCATCATTTAAAAGCCTGCACTGTATGGAGTCAATATAAGCAGGATACGTCAAGCATTGAGTAGTTCCTGACCTGATAGTTGTCACTGACAAAGATGTGGATGGGAGACAGGAGCAGCTGGAGCATGGTCTCTTTGTAACCCTTTTTCATCTCAAAACAGAGTCGCTCCAAGTAGCCGGATGGACCTTCAGGACCCTCGCTGCTGCAGTGCTGGAAACAAAAACAAAAGTCAGAGGAAGCTTGGACACATTAATGAAGCTGTTCTCACTAACAATAACACATATCAACTCAAAAAGCATGGCTCGTATGTTGAAACAAAAAACATGGTTTCTTGCAGACCATGTCACTGTATAAATAATGGACGTAGTATCAGTGACGTCACCCATCTGTTTCTGTAGCACTGTTTTGAAGCCAATCATCGGCGGGAGCCATATTGGAAATGCTGAACTCAACCTAACTTCTGTTGAGGTAAAGAGGCGGGCTTTGAGCCTCCTAGCCAACAGACACAGTGTTCCTGCCTGTCAATCAAGTCAGCTGTGCCTCTCATAATGGAAAACTTGTAATCTTAGTATCTTCGAAAAAACCATGTTAGCAAAAATTCAAACCCTGTACAGTGTGTGCCGATCGAGAAATGAGCTTTCCAGACTACACTCATTTTTTGTACCAGGCTGTAAACATGTTTATTTCTGCTGTAAAGAACGTCTTTTTTGAATTGGTGTGTATGTGGTTTCCGGTACTTCCGGAGCCAGCCTCCAGCAGACACTCGATGAACTGCAGTTTTTCACACTTCCGGCTTCAATTCTCGCGGCCGGAGGTTGCCAATTGGTAACAACAAAGGACAAAAATCTAAATCTGTGTCCACTTTGAGCACTAATTAAAATGTAGATTATTACTATCACTCCTTTCTTCATAAAGAACACCTTTAAACAAAATTTGCTGTAATCATTTTTACCATGGGTAATCTGCCGTGGACTTTGTAGAGGTTGATGTACACGGTAATGTCCCATGGGCGCAGGTCCAGGGGATGGATGTCTGAGTTGACTCTCTGTTCACTGCCCTCCATTCCCAGAGGAGACCAACCCAGACCTGAGGAGGTGGAGGTGGACAACACGGGGCTGGAAACTGCCTCCTCAAAGTCTGTGTACATGTCATCCTCACCAAAGTAGTTTTCCTGTGGAAAGAGAGGAAATAAAGGGGAGACAGCTGATTTACACACTGAGACTTCTTCTAGTTTGATGTCATCATTTCTTTCTTTAAATCCCTATTTTTCATTTATTATTAAACCTCTCATTACACTTAAAAGGGAAAACAGCAATACTTGATGAATGATTAAAAAGATGTTAGCAAAAGTCTATGTTTTCTTGTATTATTATCCAACTTGAGGATTTTCACACCTTGATGGAGATGAGTGCACGGAGCAGAGACCCATAAAGAATGATCTGAGAGTCTGGGGACATCTCCATCTCCACATGAAGTTTATCTGGAGGGAGCTCTGAGGGATCAGTGGATGCCCGGCTGTGCGCTGTTGAGGCTGATGTACCGGTGTAGCGGGGCTGTGCTTTATGAGGTCCAGAGGTGTGTTCTGGGGGGCGCAGGGCTGACAGCATGGATTCTTCCATCTCTGACACTTCAGACACAAATCATAGGCCAGTCAGACAACAGCATGCAAACAGGTTGGTTAGACACAGATAAGGTGACTGAACTCTGGGTGTTTGTAGGCAGGAGGGAGGATTATTATGATTATTATTAGATCCTCTACACCTTAAAGCCTTTTGTCTCAGTGTTGGCTTTAGTGAGAAACACAATGAAATGACACTAAAGTAGTGAGCTTACATGACTGTTTGAGCTGCTCATCAGCCTTCTGGGGATATATGGGGTGCCAGGTGTAGTCGATGATGAGCAAGAAGTTGGGAACACTCCAGCAATCCACCCAGCCAGCTCTGAAGGAGGTCAGGAAAAAAAAAACATGTTCAGCTCACAGTCATAATGCTGACTTTATCATCATTTCGAATGGATTTTCCAGTGCATCGTTTGCTTTATGACCCCTTCTCTTCAAGGACATTCAGTAGAGGTTGAAGACAGCAAACGGGTCACGCCTGATTACGCTGCCACACTGAGTGCAGCGGCCCAGACAGAATTCAATCACAAAGCCCCGGGGAGTCAGCAGGTCTCTCATGGAGCGACATCAGTAGAGTCTGGACTGGGACTACATGTTACAAATTACATGGATGTTAAGATATACTACACAGAGTGCACATTGCATGAGCTACCCCACTAGCAAAGGTTCACTGACAGTTTGTTTGACCTTACACTGACCTCGAGGGGGTTTCTAACAATGTAGAAATAGACTATAGAGACTATAGAAATGAGGGATGACACAGCAGCTCTGAAACAATACAGCAGAAAGATATAGGGCTCCTCCTGCTGACTGGCTACAGTTTAGATAGTATCTCACACCTAATCTGTGTAAACAGTTGGGACATAGGTCAAAAATATAAATATGCTTTGAAGAGATATTTCCCACCCATGGTTTCTGTCATTATTGCTCATTTTCATCATGCGGATTTATGTCCAAACATTTATTCTTTTCTGAGAAATTTGGCTTGAACTACTTGTTCGATGCTAAAAATTGAGTACAATGCCTCGCTTAACATCTCTGTGGATATATGAGGTGCTGAGATCACTAAATAAGCAGATTAGAAGAGGATCAGCATGAAACAATCAAATACACACAAGAGCAACTGAACTTAAGGGATCTTAACTGTTCTATTTATTAGCTCAAGGTGTGTTTTGGTCAACGAAGGGGCAGGACATTAATGCTGTAACTCCAGGAGCCGATCCTTATTGTACAAGATGCCAGCGCTCATAGCATGGGGGTATTTGGCATCACTTTTGAAAGGAGGTGAGGGCATGTTGTCTATCTTTTTATATGATAATTGGTAGAAATCAATGCCGTTTTTTAATATTAACAAAAATAATTGAAGACGTGGAATCTACAACAGTTCCATGTATTATAAGGGGTCTAAATGGAAACAGGCCTGTTAGACATCACTGAGGACGTTGAATAGAAATCTACCCAGAGCACGGTTTAAAAATAGCCAGATCGAACAGGCTGTTACCTTTCTCTCAAAACCTGCAGAGGTATCAACTACGGCACAAACAAAGCACAAAAAATAAAGTTAAAAGCTACATTTACTTTATCTCACCGCCTCCTACCTTTGCAACATTTCCTTTTTACCTCATCATCGATTTGAGTCTGTGTTACAATGATGAAAAATCCTGCTCTTGTTAACACACACACAACAACAGAGAAATAATTCCCAGGTTGGACTCACTCTGCATTGGTTATGTTCCTCCAGCGGGACTTTGTAGGCTTGGGAGGGGGAGCGCCTTGGTTTTCCCCCGGCATGAACATGTCTGGGGGCAGCTTTACATTCTGGTAGTTTTTGGCGAGGGTGAGGTGGGGGTAGCGGCTGGGATGGCACTCTGGCAGGGACAATCGCATATCTGTATCCTCTGCCTGAATACGAAGCAAAAACACATGAATGAATCCTCATGTTTTCATAGTTGGTGTCACAGATACTAACAGAATCTAATCTTAACATTAACTTTTGGATCGTAGAGCATGTTCTTAAAGCACTCACCTTTAAAGTGAAGCGTGTATGGCAGGTAGTTGGAACAAACTCATTGAAAGGCAAAGTGAACTCGATATTGAGCGTCTCACCGCATGCCGCCAGGTACACTGTAGAAGATCAATAATGCAACTGATTAGTCTCCCCGCTTTGCTGTTACACAGAGTTCATACTGTACAATATATCAAGATTTAATAGAGTTACATTGTAGTATTCCAGCTTCAATTGCCAAAGAGGCATTAAGTTATTGTCTGTCTTTCTGAAGGGATTTGAAGAAATCTATTGTAGATATTTGGAGCCTTTAGTACAAATAATAAAACTCTTGATACGCCTGACATGGACATTTTCAGGGTGTTTTCAGCTTTCTCACCATTTTCCTGCTGCTTAGTGGAACAGTCAATCCAGTTGTGCTGGTTTGCCGCCCAGATCATCTCAAACTGGTGGAAAAGGACTTTGAACGTCCAGGAGTAGGGGACAAAGGAGTAGATGTCTGGGGCACTATCACTTGCCCAGTCCTGGATCAGATCTAAAAAGGACAAAAGGAAAAGCATTTAAGAGAAAGTTATGGAGGTCTTTCAGTTAGTTTTATGTACTGTAGTGCTAAAATACAAATGCTGTCATTGTGCGTTGTTTGCTCATCGACTCACCAGTGAAGAAGTTTTTTTGTGCATAGATGAAATGGTAGGTGGCTTTGTAAACTTCAATCTCACACTGCCATGACTGAGGCATGTTCCACACTCGAGGGTAGCTAGCTATGACATGAAACTGAAACAGCAAAATACATCATAGTTAAGCCAAAGCACAATCAAAGAACATGCATGCTTGGCCTTGAATCCTAAGCTAAATAGAAATTAATTACAGCACATTTTTAAAATGTTGGCTCAAAATTCAGCTTTCAAGCTTATCAGATAACGTCCTTCTACTTACAGCAAGCATCTCAGCTTCAAGAAGAGTCCTGTACAGCATGCTACTTGTGGTGTCCACATGAAGCAGTTGGCCTTTGATAGTGGGAGAGTAGCCTTAGGGCAAAAGGAGGAGACAGAAAAGGAGGGCCATCAATTCTTAAAAGCCTCAGCTGGGGCTACGATTTCTTCAAAAATGTAATTTATCAAGAAAGGCCTCAGAAGCTACTTATGTTAACTACATTCCCTGGGACAGAGGAGAGCATTGACTGATGACTGAAGAAATATATCAGCTCAGTGTGATACATTATTTCACTTTCTTCTGTTACAGATTCAAGTGATTGTGATCTAAAGTTTCAAGGAACCCTCCTCACATTGTTTCTACATGATGTTATAATTATGACAACAATTCCAGCACAATTTGTATTTGACATTTTTCCCAGCCAGAAAGGGTGTTTGCTGTAGTCTCGAGAGATAAGAATTATGGGAAAAATTAATATGCAAGTTATTTATTGAATAAGAAAATCTGAGGCCCTATCCACAAATATGTTGATACTTTTGAAAACGATGTTATAACGTGGTGTGAGGGTTGAATGAATATGAATAGATTTTAATCATCCGATCCATACACAGTTTAAAGAACACTGTTTAAAACTGCTGCTTGCCCAAGAAAATGCTCAAAACACATCATAGACTGTATAATAAATGCACGTAGTATCTGTGACGCCAGCCAGCACTGTTTTGAAGCAACCTAAAAACCTAAAATGTCCAAGCTAGTGTGAGGTAGAGAGGCGGGACTTTAGCCTATTCGCTAACAGCTACAGTGTGCCCGCCTGTCAATCAAGTCAGCCATGCCCTTATTTCGGCAAAACATGTTTAATATCTTTAAAAAAAACGAATTATTATAAATTTCAACCTCTGTACTGTGTGCCCATTGAGAAATCAGCTATATTAGTGCTTTTTTGTACCAGGCTGTAAATATGATTATTATTGCTGCAAAGATCATCTTTTTTGAATGGGTGTGTATGTTGTTTCCGGTGTTTCTGCAGCCAGCCTCAAGTGGACGCTCAAGGAACTGCAGTTTTTAGCATTTCCGCATGGGCTTCATATTTTAAGACCGGAGGTTGCTGCTTGATTAACATGCGAACGATGTTCTTCTATGGTGTTTGATGTGACAGACTGATTACACATTATTGCCAACTTCTGGCCTAGCATGCTTATGCAGGCATTTCTAACAATTTCTGTGTGATTGTGTGGACAGTTAAATATTTTAAAACACCTCTGGTGTGAACAGGATTATTTTGGTAAAACTAAGAGAAAAATAATATGTTTAGAAATATCTGTGTACGAGTGAACCGTAGCATTAATTTATAAAATTGTCTCATCACTATCACCACTCCCTCTGTCTCTTATTCTCTTCTATCCCTCTTTCCAGACCCAACTGGGTCGAGGCAGATGGCTGTCTAACATGAGTCTGGTTCTGCTCAAGGTTTCTGCCTGTTAAAAGGAAGTTTTTCCTCGCCACTGTAACTAGCTAAATACTGCGAGGTGCAATGCTCATGGTTGATTAAGGTGGGGTAAGACTGAGTTTAAAGTTTAAAGTTTGCTGTGATTTGGTGCTATACAAATAAAGATTGATTGATTGATTGGAAATCCCACTTATAAATAAATAATTGATATTGACAAAGAAATAATATGATAAAATGTCATATCGAATACATGTTTTGTGTTTGATTTGACATTCTTTATCTAAAGTATGTGTTCTTGATGACTTCTGGGTAAATGTTGCCGATGACGTGAACTTCTATGAGCACAGAATGTGTTGAATCGATCTCATTGCTGAATATTTGAACAACTGGTCTTTGAAACACACACTTACCATTCTCTCCTACAGTCATGGGGATGTTGACTTCCAGGTAAGAGCCTGCTCCTACATTCATATGAATAGCATTGGTTTCCTAGCAACAGGGATGAAGACAGAGTATGAGATAGAAAAGAGCAAAGCAAAAATCATACAGTGTAAAATAATTAGAGGGGGCCTCAAAAATAAAATTCCTCACATCAGAACAAATATTTGTGTAAAAGAAGTAATAAAATGTAAATCTTCCCGGACTCCATTTTTATTCTAAACACATCTGTGTTGATATTTAGCATTCACTCCACAAACCAAGCTCTTTAAAAATCCTTGCACGACTCAAGGATAAATATTTGAAGAAGCATTGAAAATGAACCAACATCTGGTGACAAATGACAACAAAGACGAAAGGAGCGGTAAGAACAATACAAAAGGTCATAGGGTGATGGGAACAGAAGAGAAAGAAGAACTAGAGTGTGCTGAAGAGGTACCCTGTTTTTGGTAAAAAGCAGATCAATGGTTGCGTCAGCGATGATGTTCATGCGGAGCTCAAAGGCCTGGATCTGTCTGGGTTTTCCCGGCTCGGAAACTTCGGTCACTTTCATGGACTGGTAGTCGGCCGGGAGGAAGAACTTCCACAGGCAGTCCCTGAGAGAGGTGAGAGTTCATGTAAATGTTAGAATGTGTCAGGAGTGCCAATCTCTTAATCTTTAGAGGTATGGAGCTGATGCCATGACTCTTGCTTGGTCAGAAAAGCACTCATTAACAAATAGTTCCTTGCAACTGTGTCGACAACATTTCATTGTATGATTTATGTATGAATATTTGCTGAGGGAGACGCACCTTTGGACCTAACTTGAATGAAACACAAAATGAACTGTGGCAAGATTTATGAGTGACTTAAAGCTGCTTTTTTTTTGTAAAGACAGCGTTTGTAAGACTTTTGATTGATCACTTCTTACCTCTGACGATCTGCCCAAGGGCCGTAGTTGAAGTCAGTCCCTTTTCCGCAGACAATGTCCAGACCCCAACATGGAGGCAGGTCCTGAAGCTTATCGTCCTCGCTGCACGTCTCTGCCTCCTCCACACCCTCTTGCTCCATGGGCACCAGACCTAAATATGCACACAAGTAGAATTCAAGCCCAAGGCCCTGACGATAAATATTTAATGCAAACACACAACTGTATGAAAAGCTTTGAAGTCTTCAAACTATTCCAGTGAAGCTTCCCAAAAGCATCAAGCAAAGGTGGAAATTACTGCGAGCAATGAAATATAAAAGGGTTGGGATTCAGATAGAGAGGCTGATGTGTGTGACAGGGTAACAATAACCAAAATAAAATAATACAAATACAAATTTAAAAAAAAGAATTATAATAATAATAATAATAATAAAAAATAATAATAATAATAATAATAATAATTTTATTTACAGAGAGCTTCTCAAAAAAAGGTTATAAAGTGTTTTACATGGGCAGCAAAATAAAACAAGCAGGTCATAAATCACACAAAGCAAGATCAAGAAATAAAAGATATTTAAAAAGGCAAACAATTATTTGTAAAATATACTTTTAAAAGGGTTAAACTCAAGTAAAAAAATAAAACAAAATTCAGGTAAAATAAGGAAAGACTGTGCCGTCAAATTATGTCGAAAGAAGGGAATTTAAAAGAGATTACTGACTCAGACCTGTTTGCTCCATAATTTCGGACCCCTCACTGCAAACGCTGTCCACTTTTATTTTCTTTTTAGGCATTTGGAATATAACCTCTTCTATTTGTTTGAACTTATAGCCCTTTTAAATTATTATTGTATTGCTATATCAATTAATGATATAAGTCTAAAAAAAGAAAAGAAAGATATATCACTGGAAAGGGACGTCTCGCCTATCATGAGTGTGAGAAGATAAAACAAGGACTTTTTAAGCTTATTTAAAAATTGAGTTCAACGATGAGTTGGGTATCTATCAATGACAACATTTATAAACTGTAGCTTATACTTTTGTTGGTAGTGCAGGTGTGTTTTACTCACTTAGCATATTATTTTAGAACACATGTCAGACACAAAGCCAGTACATGTGTCACCACCTAATATTTTGGTCAGGAGAAAGGTAAGAGTTAGGTTTGGACAGTGGTGAGGGGAGCGGTTTAGGGTCATCTTATAGGACATGGAGGTCTACCTAACGCCATAAGCATCGACCAAACTAAAAATGTGCATGTGTGTGTGTGTGTGTGTGTGTGTGTGTGTGTGTGTGTGTGTGTGTGTGTGTGTGTGTGTGTGTGTGTTTTTGTGTGGGCATAAGCATACCGGGTTCATCCTGGTAGTAGTAGATGTCAACATCGTTGGACTGCATTACGACAAAGCCTTCGCCCATCAGTCTGGGAGGTCTAGATGAAGCCACACAATCACACTTTAGAGGTCAGATACTAACAACATGCAAGAAACTTCTACAGCCTGTTCTTAAAACTTTTTGAAGGGTCACAGCAGTTAGGTAAGTCCCATAAAGTTTCCAGACAACTTTATAAAATGCATTAAACTGCAGGCAACATTAAAGTTCTGTCCTGGCAAGAAAACACTCTCAGTTTGATCAGTCTTCCTCTTACACATTTTGCCTTCATCTAAGTGGATCAGTTTTAGTATGACTTTAGGACAAGTCAAGGACTTAATCACTGATGGCTTTTCCAGAGGCTACTTTTGCCAAGTTTTTAAAAGGGACTTCTCATTCTCTGTGGGTTAATGTTGTTATACTCTCAATGTCAATTCAATCAACTTAAAATGCAGGAAATGGTTGATGTGTCTTCTTTTTAATGACGCAGCAGAATAAAGCTGCCAAGTGTCAAATTTGAAAGGACAAAAGGAATGTCTTATTCAAGCTTTTGCCATCTCCTCTGGTAACTTTGCCAGTGTCAATATAGTCAATTTAATACATCCGTTAAATGCAGGAAAAATACCAACATTTTATGAGCAAAATACTACAGAATTCAAATAAAAGTAATCAAGCTTTTTTCACAAAGCATCAAATTTCATTTTTACAAACAATTTGAGAGACAAGGCGTAAACAAATTGAATAAATTGTCATTTAGTGAACTTACTCATCATTCTGCATGCCCAGGTAGCGTGGACTGGGAACCAGCATAACACGCACATTCTCCAGTGAGCCTTTGACTATGTGCATGTACTGGTCTAGGTGGCTGGAGGGAGGCTTGGTAGCGTACGTCAAGAAGGCGTCCTCGAAGTTCAAGCATAAAGTTTGAGGGAGGTGGTGATTCCCAAATGCCAAACGACCCTACAGGACACGGACAGACACGATGAAGGAACACGGCCTCCACATCTTAAAAAGCTTTCTTTTTCTTTTTAAAGAAGTAATTTTTTACTCACAGTGCTGATGTTAACTTTGATGACAGGAATGAGGGAGCGCCACGATGTCGAGGGGTCTGGAGTCTCTGATTTGATGGTCACACTTTATAAGAAGTAGAAGACATTCAGAAAACTAAGAACAATACTCATTATTAATTTGAGCTATTCTTGACAAACTTCAAATTCATAAATATCCCCAGCAGTGTCACTCCAAACATTGAATACAAGGAATTGTTTTATGCTGCCTCAGTAGCACCTTTCAAGGGTTTTGTCTCTCTCCTCTCGCCCCCTCTCTTCATCTTTTTTGGGCGTTAGGAGAGTGGGATCCAGTCCAAAGGTCTCCTGCAGTCGGGCGTAGAGGTCGGTCCGGTTGTACACATGAAATTCAAAGCCATTTACGGTCACGTAAAGCCTGGTCTCTGCCTTGGGGTCTGAGAACACGACAAAGACAGGACACTCAGAGCCCAGGGTGTCATTTGCTTTTATGACTGGTGTATTTTAAAGGGATGTTGACAGTAAAACATTGGAGAGCTTTACAACTCTGGAAACCACATAAGGAAGTTCAATGAAGCTGCCAAATGCACCCACCATGCTGTTTCTGTTTTGGGTTGTACATTTTCCACCAACGAAATATGAGGAAGCCATCTTGTATCCTGTACAACAAAAACATAAACTAATCAGTAAACAAGCTTCGAGTCAATACAGGTGCTGAGAAGAAGCAAACAAACTGTATGTGTCAGGTTACCTGATGGACATGTCTTGGTTGATGAAGAAGACATCTCTGAACATGACTTTCCCTGACAGCACAGAGAAGGAGAAGGAGCCTGTGGAGGAGCAGTGACATTGTGTCAGGCCCAGAAAAGTTTTTGTATCACCTTGTTTCATTCTTAATATTGAAAAATATAAGTCTAAATCAGGATCTAACTGTGAACAAGTATCGTCCAGGTTATCTCTTTCAACTGTATGCTAAGAGCAGTTTAACATAATCATCTTGATTCAAACTCATGTTTGTTGTTTTTTACCTTCCCTCTGACTGGCCAAAGAAAGGATTTGCAACTTATGGGGCGCCCTTTGTAAAGTTGTACACACTGAAAAAAACTGCTACAATTCTCCACATTCAGCTCCAAAACTCCATAAAAATGTAGTGTGAATTTTTAAAAGTCACTTTAAAAAAAAATCACATTTAGAGTAATATTTGTGATTTTCTCCAATTTAATTTTGTTGTGAAAAATATATGAAATTACAATCACTGTTAAATCCAAATGCTAAATATAAATGTTAAATCTAATTATAAATTTTAAATGTCAAATCTAAATTTGAAATGTCAAATATAAATGTTAAATGTAAATCTAAATGTTAAATCTAAATGTTAAATGTCAAATCTAAATGTTAAATTTAAATATAAATGTTAAATATTAAATATAAATGTTAAATGTTAAATACAGATGTTGATTGTTAAATATAAATGTTAAATATAAATGTTAAATGTTGCTCTGCGATCCTAAATATTTAGCTCATAAGCAAATTCACACCGCCACCTAACAGGAGTACCAATATAAAAGCTTTATAAGGCGATACAGAAAATAGCAACAATGCATTGTCCGTACCATAGACTGTCAGCACTGTCTCTGACTGTTTTGAAATCTCTTCACTCTACATTTTTATGATGTTTTGGAGCTAAATGTGGAGAATTGTAGCTGTTATTTTCAGTGTGTACAACTTTACAAACGGCGCCCCATAGCAACTAAGCTAACTCAAAAACGTACATGTAATTCATGCAAGAATGTTTATTGGTTTATTGGACCCTTACCTGACAATAAAAAGACACACCTTCATGAATGTTCAAACTTGATCAAAACATCAAAAATGGTGTCTGGGGAAGTTAATCCAAAACTGTGCTATGTGCTACAAATGTTCAGCTCTGGTGTTTCTGCTTATTCATAAAAGTGTGTGGGCTTAGAACACGCTTTAAAAATACCACGTCTGGAAACACACAATTATTTAAAAAAAGAAAAAAAGAAAAGAAAAACAATGAACGCATCAAAAACAGGAAACAGCTCTGTGAGACAGATAAACATGCACACTCATGACTAGAGAAGAAGCATTACAACAAGCCATGCCTGTCATATGGAAACGTAATGCTGCTTTTGTAATCAACCATGCACTTCCTATTTATTCATATTCAGTCAGCTGCAAGTCTTTGTAAATTAACTGCTTTAACTTTATCAAACACTAATAGAACATCTATGCAAATGTAACTACAAAGTAACCATCACTATGAGTATGCTCAGGATTCTTGTTTAGTTTAATGTTTGGTGCTCCTCTCTCTGTCAAAGAAACCTAAATGGACACTTAAAAGCATGACCTAACGGTGCTGGATAAAATTAGTAACGGGTCATTTCCATAAAGGCATGACAGAGAACTGAATCTGCTGAAGGCCGCGAAGAAAAGAAGCTGGCTATCATGAAATATTCAGCAGACTGTGTGAACGCCTTGAACACACGTCTTTGGCAGGGCTCTTTCTTTCTATTCATCACTGTGTAACAGAGCTTCTGATCCACACACCAATATGAATGTAGCCATCCTTGTAAAGCCTGTTGATGATGAGGGTGAGGATGAGGCCGATGTTGCGGGAGTTGTAATAAGTTAAGTAGATTATCCATCCGCAGGAGAGAATGGTGGCTGAAAGGCAAAAGCACAACACAGAAACACAGTCAGGTTTGTTAATGCAAGGAAATACATGAGACATTAAATACAACAAAGCTTCAAGACTTTCTGTTGTTTTAAATAGTTTGTCCACATCAGTGATATAAGTTGAGAACTTTTTTTAAATATTTGATCACTGATGTATATATTTTGTGGATTTTTAAAAAATCAAATTTGTGAATTATAGATGCAAATTGCCTTGTTTATTATAAGGTCAACCAACCATAATTGATCATTAGAGTTTCACTGTTCCATTGAGGCATTTGTTTAGATTTAGAATTATTGTTCAGCCTGTAGAAGATGAAGTCATACAACATGAATGGCCTCATTATGTGGCCAGAGCAACTTAGTTAACCTACTAAGAGCTGCTCCTGGACTTGGGAATATCTGAGAGAGGTATCATTTTTCACTTTAGTTGAATTAAATCAAATTATACTATAAAGGCAATCAGCTTGATAAAGGATATTCAGTAATGTGTTTAAATGTGTTTTTGGAAAAATCAACAAAATGTACTATATTCAAGATAAATTGAATTTTTGTTCTGAAGTGAAATAGTAGTTCTAAGCAAACAAACTAAGTAACACAATTAAGAGTTACACAGAGGGGTACCGTAAATCACAAACAAACACACACCAAACCAATGAGAGGGACAGCTAAGGACATTATTTCCTTCACAAGTGTTTATAAACTCTGATATTATTACTTCTACAAAAAGTAATTTTTTGAGCCAAACATGGCAATAAATGTTGATTTACACTACCAGTCAAAAGTTTGGAAACAGCTTCTCATTCAAGGGTTTGTATTTATTTCAATTATTTGAAACACTGTAAATTAATACAGAAGACATTTAAACTATGAAAGAACATATATGGAATTATTTAATGAACAAAAAAGTGTTACACAAACCAGAATATGTTTTATATTTTAGATTCTGTAAAGTAGCCCCCTTTTCCCTTCATGGCAGCTTTGCACACTCTTGGTATTCCCTCAGTCTGCTTCATGAAGTGGTCTCCTGGAATGGTTTCTAATGAACATGAGTCTTGTCAAGAGTTCATTTGTAAAATTACTTGCCTTCTTAATGTGTTTGAGACCATCAGTTGTGTTGTTCAGAGGTAGGGTTAGTACACAATGGATAGCCCTATTTGACTACTGTTGTAATCTATATTATGGCAAAACCATATAAAACCATGTCTTCAGTGTTAATCTACAATTTCCAAAAAAATTAAAATCAATAAAACCATTGCATGAGAAGGTGTGTCCAAACTTTTGACGGGTAATATAAAAAATGAAAGTAGTAAATTGTATTCAACATAATCAGGGCCAAAATAAACCGAGCACAGCTAAAGGCTCCAGTTCTGACAGGTACGTACTATGTGGCAGGTTAAGTCAAGTCCAAAGAATGTATTCTACCATGCAGACACAGATCACTCACCAACGAGGAGCCAGATGAAGTTGGAGTTGTGTTTGGTAAGGAAGTCATCGAGGTCAACAAAGCTGGGGAATGTGCTTTCATTGTTTTTGGCAGCATGCCCATCCATGGCTACAGACTCTCAGGATGATGTTTAAAACTGCAACGATAAAAATGTCACAGTTAAACACGACTGTATGCATTTCACACTGTTATACATGCCCTTCCATTGTATTTGGAGCTGAAAAAGAATGGAGAGACTACATGCAACTATATCTAATTAGATCTATAAAGCTTTTTAATTATGAACCCTTATTCAATATTTTCACAAGCTGTGGTTCAAACAAGTGACAGTAAAAAGGACAATAACAGAACATTCCCAAATCTTCTGACAGCTGATTCAAGTCTTATAAATTATTCTATTTAAGAAAAAGTTCAATCAGAACATGTTTTAAGAGGGCTGATTTATATGCAAAAACTTTCTCTGTGTATAAAAATGTTAATTAGTTGTTTTGCAAAGGTAAATTTACAAGAATTAAAACACTGTCTCAATGAAAGCTGTATGCACACAGATCATTAATTACATTGTATGTCATATTATTATGGATTCAAAGGAAAGATATAATTTTTAATACTATGTACAACATTATACTTAGTAGAACTATGAATATCAACCAACAGTCGTCATCAACTGTTATTTATATAGCGCCAAATCACAACAAGTGTTATCTCAAGACGCTTTTCAAACAGAGCAGGTCTGGACTGGACTCTATGTTATGTACCCTGTCTTTAAAGAAGCTGATCCCACAGCCCATTAAAGAAAATTCCTGCAACACATAACACCTCATGTGATCTTTACCAGCTGTATGTGTAGCTATTTGGTACGTCAGGAGGATATAGTCCACGGCTGCTGAAGAGGTCTTTGTTTCTACAGAATGGATTATATTATTCGGTTTGTGTCAGGTGGCTGATGGGACGTTAGGTGTATGCTGGGCCTGCTCATGGCTGCGGCCATGCTTCTAGGTCAAAAGCATGAATTCTGCTACACACATACACACACATGCACACAAACACACAAAAACAAATCCTCATCTAATCCACCAGAAATGATGTCTGCTGTGACACTGTGACAAAATGAAACCCAGAGCTCTCTCCAACAACAAACAGGATATTACACAGTGTCTTTCCGACTGACACAAGACAACATATGTGACGAGCTGTTGAACATGACAGTCTGTGATCACAGGAGATCTGCACATGCTGCAGCAGACGTGAAAACTATATAACTAACCAGTTTGATTCAGTTCGAGAGAGCCGAACTGAAAATACACAAATAAAAAAGACAGCCACGTAAACTTCACCTTGATGCAAACTGATTTTTTGTAAAGCTCTGTGTGTTTCTGTTTCACACTCGCCGTCATTTTATCAATCTGAGCAGATCAGTTATCCTCTAGAGTTTCGAATTTCCATACTTCATGAATTGAGACATGCACACAGATTATGCTGCTGTTCCAGAAAGATGAGTGCAAGCCTGACAGTGACTCACAAGTTACCTGTAAGACAAGTTTTCGGATCCAGCTTGTCAACGTGAGCGCCCTCCTATCTGATTTAAGGAAGCAACCGAGCTCTTGTCATGGACACTTTACACACCAGAGATTAAACAGTGCACCCATCAACAAGCATCATGTGGACATTTGAAGGACATATTTATATGATCACAGAGGACGTTTCAGGGGGCAGTGAAACACATTTTACCATCACTGCTTGATTATGCACTTGCGCAACTTTGCAGGTTATTACAAAAATGACCTGTTTTCCTGTGAGACTGGCAACTGAGACAAAAGTACACCTCACCAACATTTAAGAGACAAAAAGCATCAATTCAAATGACTTTAGGAATTAAAAGTGGGATTTGTATACTAGTGTTTTATGAAGATGTCTGGCAGTATCTAATAGTTAACTTTAGTGGGATCATACCTAACCTTAGACTATGAAAATGGATAATTGATGGGTGTTTGACTGCCTTTAGCTTTGTTTTCTTCCACAACCTGCAGATATTAACTCGACACAGCTTTCCACATTTAACACAGCACTCAGCTGAGTTGAGGTTTAATGTGCCCAAGCTGCAAAATCAACTTGACCTCAGATGAAATTTGAAAATCAGAGCCAAACCTGAGCTTTACTACACACCACAGCTAACGTTAGCTAATCCCATGTCTTCATGTATTTCCTGAGCGTTATCCTCAGCACTACATAGATGCTTGTCACCGACAGTGTTTCATTTTGCCCGTTTTAACGTCCCTATAGCGGCTGCTTAACTGTCCGGCACAGCCAGACAGACGTTGTGGATCCTGGATAAAACAGTTATTAAGCTAACCGCTAAATTAATAACGTTAGCAGTGTTAGCTAGCGAGGTAATGACAGAAGGCCGCACCCAATAACTTATGTTCTGTCGACATGCAAAAACAAGTCATAGTATAATTGTAAAGTACCTCAATGTCCGCAATAAAGCATGTAGTTTCATCTTTGATCCGGTAATCGAGGAGTAGGTGTCCTTTCGTCGTGTCAGACATGGGTACAGCTAGCATCTTCTGTTGATTATTTACCTGGCAGACAGCCAGCTAACATCTCTTCCGGGTCTGTGGAGAACGGTCACAAAATGGACCAATGGGAAAACGGGAAGTCGAATACTGACCAATCAGAGGAAAGCGTAAGCGAAACCACAAGCACAGTTGATGGTTCATCCGTCCAATCACAGTGAATGTTTTTGGTAAAGTGGGAGTGTTTTAAAAACAGAAGCAATATGATTCAGACATATGTAAATATATATTTCTGAATTGTTTACATATACACTACTAGTCAAAAGTTTGGAAACACCTTCTCATTCAAGGGTTTGTATTTATTTCAATTATTTGAAACACTGTAAATTAATACAGAAGACATTTAAACTATGAAAGAACATATATGGAATTATTTCATTAACAAGAAAGTGTTAAACAAACCAGAATATGTTTTAAATTTTAGATTCTGTAAAGTAGCCCCCTTTTTCCTCCATGACAGCTTTGCACACTCTTGGTATTCTCTCAGTCTGCTTCATGAAGTGGTCTCCTGAAATGGTTTCTAATTAACATAAGCCTTGTCAAGAGTTCATTTGTGGAATTACTTGCCTTCTTAATGTGTTTAAGAACATCAGTTGTGTTGTTCAGAGGTAGGGTTAGTACACATTGGATAGCTCAATTTGACTGCTGTTTTAATCCAGATTATGGCAAAACCAGATTATTTCATAGTTTTGATGTCTTCAGTATTAATCTACAATGTTGAAAATGATTAAATTAAATAAAAACCATTGCATGACAAGGTGTGTCCAAACTTTTGACCGGTAGTGTAGTCTACATATATAGTGAGGAAATTTAGGAATAATCAGCATGCCCTCCTTCAATATATTACAGATGGAAACGTATCACCAATAACTATAGGACATTGATAACCCTCTTTACAGTGACATTAATTTGTCTTGATGGAAGGAAGAGACTAGGAAATCGTCATGCATCTATTTTTGTCATCCCCTCCTTTGTTTCTTTTAGTATATTTAGTTTCTTCTGTTATTCTTGTAGCTTGTTTTATTACTTTTAAAGTGAGGTTGAATCTGTAATATTGAGTGTTTCACTGCGGGCTCCACAATAATAAAAAATACAATTTAAACATGTAGGTGGTTTTGTTTATTCAGACTGCTTTTAAAATTGCTCAAATTTGTATTTTTGAAATGAAATGAAATGTAAGAAAAAGGGTTGAAAATCATCCCACAGAGCATGCAGTCAGGTTGTTTTGAACTTCAGCGGCCTCAGTTCAAATTACTTATAATTATAATTATGACATTGACCTTCTGGATTCAGGCTATCTACTGCTGACGAGGCTGAATAAACTATCTAGTAATGTTTTTAGGGTTTAACTAGTAAGCCAATGTAACATTCTAAAAAAAAAAAAGAAGGGCCTTATATTTGTTTAACACTTAACAATCAAGCAGTAAATGTTTTTTGTAAACTTTTTATTTTACTGTTAGCATTCTGTTTTGTAGTCTAACGTGAACACAATTTATCGAAATTACCACCGCTTATGAATGCACATTTAATCAAAACAATAAGCATTTTATTTAAGTGACACTGAAAGCAAATAAACTAAATTTATTTACTTTGAGAACAATGTCAATGTAAGGTGACAGTGTATACAGATGATCCTTACTGCAAACAGCTTGGTTGTTGCTGTAAGAATTAAAAAAAGACTACAGATCCATTTTGTGCACAACCAGCTATAAGCATTTGATGACACTCACTATCAGATATAAACCGATCTGTTTGGTCCTGAGGGATGTGATTTGATTAACATTGCTTTTCCCTTTTTTTTTCTAAATTGAAAGAAACCTTGTGCTTCAGAACTCACAACCTTGTAAAATCAATCAGTATACATGATTAAAATTCAGCAAACAGATTCAGTAAATTATAATTTTATTGAAAAACAGGCAGTGAATTTATTAATGCTATTTTTTTTAATAAATATGATTCGTAACTGCACTGAGTGTGCAAACCAGTCAACTTTAGCATCAGAAATGAATACATACTCTCTACAGAAGGTGTGGAATAGATACATAATCTATCCCACAGTGAATATGAGTACAAATGATCATTGGACTCACTTAATGCCAACAGTTGATCAAGGCATCTGTCGGTGTTGTATTGTAAACTTAAATTCTAGCGGCTCATAACAGCAATAATCATTAGTCCTGCCTCGTAATGATCAAGACTCTTTTTTTTTCATTTCAGCAAGATAAAAACAAATAATGAGGCGACAGGCAGTCCTCTCTCCAGAGTACTAGTGCATGCATTTATGAAATAAATGGACAAAAAGGAAAGCAGCCAAATGACTGTTCTCATCAACTGTTCATAAAATAAAGTGCAGGCAAAGAATTTAGTCAAAAGCTCATGAGAACATCTCGTTCCTGCATGCTGGTGAAGAATGGCTTCCCAAAAACAAAGGAGTGCAGTCCTGCCCTCAGCTTCTCAGCGAAGGCCATGACAATGTTTAGATCTCCTTCCACGGTCAGATCCAGGTCCGTCTTTAAATTGCGCAGAGATCGAAATGGCTTCTTCCCTTTTTGCCTGTAACATGAGAAGGGGAGACATTGTAGTGCCAATGTTCACAGCCTAGAAAACTTAGGGTCTGAGGGCTTTGAATTAACATCGAGTTGGTTTGCAGCTGTGAGCAGAAACGCCACGCCACAATGAATTATGTATGCTGCTACAGGATGGCAACTGAGCATAAACAATCTTGTCGAGGCACCTGTAAAATAGTATGCCCTTAGACCTCAGGCAGTTAGCACCACCATAAACAAGCCCGCTTTTATGCTTCCACATGAGAACACAAATAATGCTTTTGCTGGTGTAGTTAGTGTTGATTCTGGAGTAAGATAGATTTGCAGTCATTAACTATGTATGAGAACAAATTGTAGTCAGCATTCTGGAAACAGATTAAATGTTTTGGAACATGTTAACATGTCAACATTCTCCTTAATATTTAATATATTATACCCATGTGTAAGAGGAAATCCTTGCACACTTTGGAGCTCCACTTTTACCTCTACCTGAGGAGTGTGATAAAAGCAAATCTGACAAATCCCAGCACACTTTGTTTTTTCTAACACAACAAGTCAGAGTTACTTACAACTGCATGATAAGTACTAGGACTTCCCAGTTTTAGTATCTGTCTTCTAATAGCTGCATTACCAGAAGCATAACAAAGAGACTGGATGACAACTAGAACAAGGAATAAAACAATCCACAATGATCTGTGGGAGCTGGGACATCCTATTTTTTTTAAGTAAGCATCCTTTATTCCTTTAAGTTAATAATGTGAATATTTTTTCACATCATCAACTGAATGCATGTGGAGACTGATCTGATATATATATTCATAGAGTTTGTGCATCTGCAACTGCATAGACATGTTTGGCTTTACTGATGTAACTGTGAAGATCAACAAGTTTGCGTATATATTTTCTATACTTTGAATATGTCTGTCATTAAGAAAGTGTAATTATTACAAAAAGATGATCCAGTTTTCTGTTGATAGAAATCAGAATTCTGACAATAACCTCCTCTTGAGCTGTTCAGGTATGTAGCACGTTAGCTGGGGATCCAGCCAGATCAAAAGAGAGCCAGCTTTGTGGCTTTTGTTGAAAACTCTGGACTCCCATTGATCTTGCTTTGTAGTTCACACCACCTACCTATTACTTAGAGGGACTCCAGTTACTAGATTAGTGCTGTGCAGTTAGTGCAATGAGGATTTCTGTATGTTTTTCACTGAAATAAGCTGGAAAGATCCCAGAACGGGAGCTAATCTATGTTTATCATCAATTAAACTAAATCACAAGTCTGAAATTGATCAATCATAACATCAAACTGCATTCGCTTTAGTCCACAGATGTATTCTATGCGCAAGACAAAAGCTTTATTATAAACAGAAAAAAGGGAGTGACTAGAGTCCAGAAAGAAGTGGGAAGGTCAGTGGGAGTGGAAGGCCAGTCTGTTGGGAATCACAGAAGGAGATGAGTCAAGCCCAGATGGAGCAATGACCAGGTCACCACATGGACTGTGCATGAAAAAAAGAAATTGGGAACGCTTGACACGTGTTGAGTTTAAGTCACAGATTAGTTGACGGAGCTGAAGAATGTGGTTCTGAATCTAAGGCAGAGGGTGGGGCCAATAACACAGACAGGAATCTATTCTCCGTTGATTGAACTCTATTGATGTAGCAGGGTTAAGTCATATCAACAGTTCTTTAACTTCATTTCTATTTTTCCTTTTTTGATAGTTTAACACGAGAGGCTTAAATGCAAAGACTGTTGTGAGGTTATGAAAAGTTTCAATTCATACAGCCTCAAACTAAAATGAATTAAAATGATCCTCTGCATTCACATTTTGCAAAAGAGACATCTATTAATCAGAGTATGCTTTGTCCTAAAGTTAAAACATTCACTTAAAGGCAATCCAGAGTTCCCTTTGCAGAATCCATCAGAGCCATAGAGAACAGTTCTTAAAGAAATGCTCACCCATTTGTTTTGTTTGCTCTTCAGTTTATCTGCATACGTTTCGTAGAACTTAGCAATAAGTGGCTGCTATGATGTAAACTACTCTTCACCTCGGTTTAGGTGCCCTAAAAACCAAAAGACCAGGGATAGCCAAAATGAAATCCCTGGTCTCACACACAGAGTTAGAAATGCTGGTTCATGCTTTTATTTCCTCACGGCTCGACTATTGCAACTCTCTCTTCACCAGCCTCAATAAATCTTCTCTTAACCGACTACAATTAATTCAAAACGTTGCCGCTAGACTGTTAACCAGGTCCAGTAAAACAACCCACATCACCCCCATCCTATTCTCCTTACATTGGCTGCCAATCAAATTCATAATACAGTTTAAGATCCTCATATTAACACATAAAGCTCTCCATGATCAAGCACCCTCATATATGTCCGACCTGCTCCATCCTTACATCCCCAGTAGACCCCTCAGATCCTCAGATCAGGGTCTGCTTGCAAAAACTAGAGGTGACCGTGCCTTTGAGCATGTGGCGCCAACTCTTTGGAACAATCGTCCTCCCCATGTGTGCTGTGCTATTTCCATCGAGACTTTTAAAAAGCATCTTAAGATACACTTGTTTGTCATTGCTTTTGACCATCTTATGTAATTTGTTGTTATTCTGTCTGCTTTCATTATCGTCTTATTTATTGCACATTGTATTTGTCATGTCGATATTGAAACTCTGTGAAGCACTTTGTGACTATGCTCTAAATAAAGTTTACTTACTTACTTACAAAAAGAAATGTTGTGGTTTAGAACTCAAAATGTGTGGGCTGTCTCTGCACTTGTATGATCTTACCCTGCTGCCCCATCGTCTTTCCACCCCATGTTGTTTTGGTTTCCTCTGAGCCACAGCCTCACCCAGTTCTGACAGATATTTCTCAACTGGAGATTTTGTAATCCCTTGTGAGCATGCAGCACTTTCAAACCCATACAAAACTCTAGGGAGGATATCAAACTAGAGTGATTCTGGCTGAGAGCCCTATGCCAGCCAATGTAGGCTGTATACATAAAGTGACCACATGATGATCGGCAGTGATGTCACCATCAGAGCAACAACAGTGGCTGCATAACAAGTGAATCATAAGCCCTGTTATTAACATATCTTGGAGTTATTCTGTGGAAGAAGGCGTGTGAGTGCTGCCAAACAATAATCTTTTCTGTTGTTTGGATTAAAGTCGTATTAGTCACAGCTCTTACGTTTCGTCCTCAATGTACTTGAGCAGTGTGAGGGCCTTCCTGTGGAGCAGCAGCAGGAACTGGGCCAGATAGGTGCTCCGCAGGGACAGGCCTGGCTTCAGCATGAACACCTGGGTACAACACAGGATGTCAATTAGTAGTCCGGGCTACGGCTGTGCCACAAAAGATTGGGATATAACACAACCCCTCCTTAGTGCTGACCTTGAGAAAGAAACATATTGCTTTTGTCATGAGAGAAACTTGTAACCCCAACTATGGGAGCACTTCTAGCGCAAAAAATAATTGTTTGTGTCCCCTAACAATAATAATATTAAAATAACTAACACAGTTTTTGGGGTGCCTTTATTGAGACTCAAATATGACAGGAAGTGTTGCTTGTTGCTTACCTCATCTATAAATGACTTCACCAAAGTGTCTTTATGCATG
Source organism: Notolabrus celidotus (assembly GCF_009762535.1). Lineage (NCBI taxonomy): Eukaryota > Metazoa > Chordata > Actinopteri > Labriformes > Labridae > Notolabrus > Notolabrus celidotus. Next base: position 18,015,158 of record NC_048293.1, read on the forward strand.
ACGTCTTGAAATATATTCCTAAAGAAGAATGCAAAGGGATCATAGAGGCATTTTTGTATGGAGGAAGACTTTGTGAAATCACATCTTTAAAAAGTAATAATATGCAGCACTATGTAAATGAATACAACGTGTGTCTATGACTTACAGGTCAGGTGTAAAGGTCTCATCGGTGTGGATGACCGTGTCGGGGGCTATGTCGTCCTCACTGTCCGTCTTCCAAAGTGCACTGAGCTCAGACCGCATGTAGCGTCGCTGGTTGTACGAGTGCTCATGGCACGGTGGCATCTGCTTGACCGTGTTGATGTCAACATCGATGTGAGTGGTCGGGTACGGTGAGTAGAGGACTTGGCGGAACGGCAGGACGAAGCTGCCTGTGGAGTCCTGGGGATTACATTTTTTATGTTAGAGCATGTTTGTATTTTTCTCTTTGCCACATTCAGTCCTAATTTAAAGAGCAGACAGGAGAGATCATACTATGTTTCTATAAGAAGAAGCATAATAGGGGGAAGTTCCTTGTTAGCAGAAAGTAAAAATACTTATTAGAATTTCAGATGCTTCAGATATAAGGTCACTAAAATACAACATAAGAACAAAGAATGTTAGCAGAGCTCTACCAATCTTGCTTTTTGTTGTTTCTCCTAAGGCCAGTTTCCTTTCCACTCTATACATTTTATGTTGATATCTAAAAGTAACTCCTGCAGGACTTCCACAACATAGCAATGTTTTTATGATCAAGGTAATAAGCTTTGCTGGGGTTCTGCTGCTTTTGTTGACATACAGTATTATCTGCCTATTTGGCATTAAATCCTCTTGCACTGAAAAACCCAGCTGTAAACAGTCCATCATCTGCTCTTAAAGCTATAACTTAATCATCCCCAAATCATGTACAGTGTACAGATAGCAATATCTTGTAGCAACACATTTCAGGTCAGAGAAAGAGATAAGCTCAGAACAACACATAAGGAAAAAAACAAACAAGCAGGACCATACAGAACAATAACCACTGCCAATGCTCTGATTCTAAATGTATTGTACTTTATAGTAAACCGGTACCTTAAGCAAACCCTGTACAAACAGGCCGGTGTCATATTTAAAGGAGGAGTCAGCCTTGCAGAGGCGAGAGCACTTCCTCTCAGCTGGGGTGAGGAAGAGACAGAGGGTCCGCACGATCTGCAGAACGAAGGTCACATTTCAACACTTTGACAGAACAAGCCTTCAAAAAGGGGAACAGGTTTTGACATATTTTGACAGAAAAAGCAACAATGCTGCTTAAATGCAATTTATGCAACAGAAAAACATGTGCAAATGTATTCCATCAGATTCCCATTAAGAGCGGAATTGGAAACAAGATGGATTTTGATTTTGCGAGTGGTTAGATTAAAGGAGAGTGGATTCCTGCACAGTGTCAGCTAAAAAAAGCTCTCCAAAAAGTGACATTTCAGCACAAAAAGTACAAAATAAGGCCTGTGTTGCTCTAAAGGCCAGCGTCAGTCTGAAGGCTACATGTTGTAACAAATAAAAGTCTAGATTTAATTGGTGCTTAGCTCAGGCCTGAAGCCAATACAATTCTTAATATAGGCTGTTTACCTCTTTGATATGTACCATGCAAAATATTGTTAGTAGATTTATGTTGGATATTTTATGGAATCCATGATTTCCTCCTTCTCATTGTGAGTCCACCTTTCTTATTAATGCAAAACATGTAAGTTGTAAAATGAAATAGTACCTAAGGGGCTCATTAAACTCTAAAACACAGCACAACAGACTTCAAACATTTTAAATTATGTAGATGAATTACAAATGTAACTGAGTGCAGCCACTAATATTGTAAAATTACCTTATTAACTTTCTCTGGGTTGCTTCCAACCACAATTGAACAGCCGCAAGTCTGCAGATGAGAGCTGATGGCCCTGAACCACAGAGACAGAGGCATGCAAATTAGAGGCAATTAGCTTCATTAACATTGCTACAATTATTAATCACAGTTTTGAGGAATAGTGATGAGGCCAAAAGAAGTGGGACCAACAAACAGTTATGAAGCTTTAAACACAGAAGGAATAAAGGTGGATTTAACTGGCAATGGTCTGGAGTAGAGCTACAGTGCCTCAGAGCCTAAAATGTACTTTGTATTCAAGCAGTTTAGTTCATATTCTGTCCGTCTGAGTATATCATTGGACATTTAATAATCCTTTTCACATCTCAGGTTGGTCTTTCATTAGCAGAGCATAACTTGTGAGCAACAGTACAATAATTCTTTGGATAAAAAGTCTCCTTTAGCTACAATCATCCTTAAATTAATAAACTCCTGTTAACAGGTGCTTCTTAGTGTCCACAGGATGCTGGACTAATCTCCTACACCTCCGAGCAATTGGAAGCTTCATCGCCGGAATGGACTTTGCAGACTCTCAACACTAACAGTGATTTAACTTTCGACCCTTCTCTGGAGGATACTTCGCCTAAGTGGACAGCCATTACTCATCATTGGAAGGTTGATGGGTGTTAAATGGGCATTGTTCATCATCTGTCTCCATTCGCCATGTACCGGAGTGCTTACTTGTGGAGGAAATCCTCGTGGCAGCTGTCCCCGATGTCATCATCATTTAGCACCGAGTCTTTTATCTACATGGTGGGAGAGCCAAACAAATTAGTCACTTTCCAAACTTCTCCAAACAAAGAGAAGAGTGCTGATGGGCATTTTTTCTAACACTGCTGTGATAAAAACAAGATGCAGAAAAACGAGCGTGTTATGGTGGAGGAAAAAGGAATAAGAAGTCGAGGGGCCTTCTTTGTGCTGCTTTTTGTTTTTGGTTACATTTGCATATTAAAAGGAGGAAATGTATTGGATCACACTGGGCGATTATCAACACAAGACCCTGAAAAATATAAACCTTTATAAAATAATAGATAACCGAAATGTGTTCCATTCCAAGAGTGAAATCTGATTGTGTTACAATAAAGAAATAAACTTATTTCAGTCAGTCACTATCCTTGATGTGGAGTTCAGCGATTAATGCTGCCATTACAAGAAATATATTCACGTCTTCAATTTCATCTTGATATTCCAGTTAAAAACATGTAGTAAGGTTTCTAGCTCTTCTTTTTGTTACTCTTCAGTTTTGAACTCTAAAAGTCACGTGTGTTCGTGTGTGTGTGTGTGTGTGTGTGCCACTTACATCTATTTCTTCAGGCACGCTGTGTGTCTTCATGGAGGCCAACAGCTCCATGATCGGAACAATCTCCAAGCTCAGAACCGAGATGATGTTGTAGCCCTAATGTTGAAAGAAAGAGGGAACAGTTGATTCAAAGACTATGGAATGCTGGAGTCATTTTAATAGGCACACAAGTCATAGGAGGAGGTGGTGTTATAAGCTGTTGTCTCAAAGAAACAAGCCAAGAAAGCTCAATCTTGACTAAAAACAAGTAAACAAATAACCATTTATTAACTCCCTGAGAGTTTCTACATGGCAGTATAAAGGGGACAGGAAAACTGAGACCCATTAAGACTGGACAGATTGGACACAATTTTAAGGGCTCATGCCAAAAACGCTTGCTTATGTGAAGTGCACTTCTGGAAGAGGCTACAACCTATTGTTTTACTTGATTTATGACGGACTATAAAATGCATTATGAGAAAGAACTCAAAGTGGATTAGTTAATCTGATCCAAACCACTTTATTTTAAGTTAAATTTAAAGTTTACTAAAGTGCTGCACAATGGAATAATAGATATTAGAACACACAGAACATAAAACACTGTAAAAAATAAAATAAAAAAAATAATAAAAATAATTGAAACACACTAAAAAACATACTTTGGATAATAATTAAAAACATAAAAACACTATAAAAATAAAATAAAAGCAAAAAAAAGAACAGACAAAGACACAGATCACAACTTTCTTACTGGATTAAAAGCCAAGAAGTAAACATTAGTTTTAAGACGTGATTTAAAAGTTGGTAATGTTGGGGACAATCTAACATGAATGGGTAGCTCCTTCCAAAGAATTAAAACATTTGATCCCTTGTGAATAGAACGACTATTTTTTGTCCAATATCTCACTTTTGGAAGCATTGACTTGTTTTTCTTTGAAATGTTTTTTTTTGTCTTTGAACATATTAAGTCAATTTTATCAAATTTCTAAAAAACCTAAATTGTTGGTGTGAGGGTTCCGCATTTCTAAGCACATTGGTAAATACACAAATAGATGTATCTGTTCCAAAAAAATCTTAGGTTTGCTAATTGTCCCTGAAGCCATCACACAGCCATCACACAGTACATCACACATCTTTTAAAAGTTTTTTTTTTTTTTTTTAAACAAGGGCTGTGATTTTTATAAAAGATTTCAAAGATAAGAACACCTCCATTGAAAAGGTAAAACCAAGAGATATAAAAAGTCAAAATGTTCAAAACATATACAATTTTTACAATTAATTCTACTTAACAAACTGACATTCAGCTAAACACAACCTCTTCCACAGCAGTCTCCACATTATTAATGTATTTTTCAGCAGATTCTTATAGTGTTGACTGTCCTATTATTTAGTCCGCCCCTGTTATTACCTGCTCGCTGGCTTTCTCTGTGGGAGTACTCAGACCTAATTAGCTAACTTACTCCTTTGTGTTGGGAGACTGCAACTTTATTATTCTGCCAATGTTGCTACAATCCCAAATGGGTAAAGCAGAGGTGATGGATTACTTAATACCCTTTAAAGATCAAGAACTAAAGCTGAATGAGGTTTTTAAGTGCATTTAATGAGTATAAAGGGTAATAATTTGCCTGTTCTTGTGTGAATAATAAGTGCATATCTAAAAGTCAGAAGTCAAGAGATCAGCAAGAAAAGGAAAATACCTTCTGCATCCAAATGCGTCCCCTGCGGATAACATGCTTTAGCCTCTCCACGCAGATCATGTGCAGAGGCAGGTAGAAGGCCAGCTCTGTTTGAGGCAGGATAATAGACAAGGCACACGTGTTCTTGTCCCCCTTCAGCTCACCGTCAAAGATAAGAGACACGATGATGACACCCTTTTCTGCCAAGACAAAGAACTTCACATCCACAGCGCCGCACTCGGCACTGCGCAGGATCTCTCCATTAAGTGTATGATTGGCCAGAAATGTGACCTCTCCATCACTGAGGAACATCAGTTGGTCACCCTTAGGTGTCCAGATGTGGCGCACTCGGGGACCCAGGATGTTGTCCCAGTAGGCAAAGGTGGCGGCTAGGAGAGGGCATTCTCCCTCTATGGCAACCTCGGACTTAGCCACGGCAGGCGACTGGGGTGGACAGCCAGAGGACATGGGAGAGACTTGGCAATGTTGATGTCTTCCAAAGAATAAGATGCTAAACCTAGAAAGAAGAAGAAAAAATATATATTCTTGTATATTTCAGGTCTCGTTTATCTAGAAGCCAAAGATCTTTGGTTGTGCAGTTAAGATCTGGTATTCTTCCTCTGGCCATTGAGGTCGGTCGATTTAAAAGTATCCCTAAAGAAAACAGACTCTGTGAGATGTGAGATGTGTGATTTCAATGAAGTGGAAACAGGGTCCCATTTTCTTTTGTACTGTACAAATTATGATGACCTCAGAGACAGATTGTTTCAAGAAATTGCCTGTAAAAAGCCTGAAATATTGTGGTGGACTGATGTGCAAAAACTAAATTGGTTGATTAATTTTTACATGTTCAAACTAGCTAAATCTCTATCAAAAGCCTGGACAAGAAGACAAATAGTCTTTTTAAGTAGTGTGCTTTTTTATTTGTATTATTTTCTTTTTATTCTGTTACAATTTTCTCCCTCAGTTTCCTTACAATGAATGATCGTGCTGTGCGCTCTGACCCTGGACTGCACAAATTGATGGTGTCTTGTAACCCCACTTGGGCTGGGCATATGATTGTATGCATGACACAATAATAAAATAAAAACTTCAAACTTCTTCTTAATAAATGATCCAAACTATTCAAACTGCAAATACCACTAAAGCTCCCTCCGGATTTGCTTCTCATTACAGCGGGTACAAAGAGTCTTTATGAGGCTTTATGTCTGAATGAGAATAATTTGTTGCATGTTGTTTGGGTCAGCTGATTCTTATTACTACAGCCACCAAACAGCAGCTCCTTTTTCTCTGAAAAATTGATGAAAATCACTGAAATGATAATGTTTTCATACATTCTTTGGTATTTTCTAAAATATTAAAAAATGAATCGCTTAGTCTTATGCATATCAATTGATACCACCACCACTTGATTGTTATATATATGCATAATTAACCAGTAAGCTTTGTAAAGGCTAGTTTCAGACCTGGAGCAGTATATTTAGGAAAAACAATCACTGCTGCATTGACAATTTTCTCAAGTCTACTTTGGGGTTACCTTAGTTCACATTATTTCAGGCTTAATGCAACATTACCGTGAGTATTGAGGAGTTAAATACGAAAACAGACAGGGTTTCTCATCACGTAATAATCTGCAGCAAGGAAAAAATACTAAATATTTTGCAACTCTTGAAACGGATATGTCATAGCATTAGCAAAACTAACACAAGCAAATGGTGACACCGCAGTCACTTACTTGGTCTCTCTTTTTCGGACTGAATCGCCACAAGCAGTGTTTCTAAAGGAAGAGTTTAAGGTACTGTTCACATGTCATTATTTCTTATTTTCAAAAGCCACAGCATTCAACATCTGAACGTCAACAGCCTCCTGCTAGTCAGCTGCGATTTGTCTTCAAGATACTTCCTAATACGTCAGAGCTGCGTCAGCCAGTAACAGAGCTGCACGGCGTCCTCTAGTGAGCAAGGCAGGGAAATAAGACAGGGAGTGAATGATGTCATCACTTTTTCAAGAAGCCACCTGCAGAAAATGGGTTTATTAAATTCATAATAATAATAATACATTTATTTATTCATGCCAATTACCTTTCAAAACACAGTTACAAAGTGCTTCACACCCAAGGGTAAAAATACACTGGGAGATTAAAATAGCATGAAAAGCAAGGAAAAACATCAGGGGGGGAAATACAGTGAGGTTGTGCTGAAATTACAGTGAATAAAACAATTGAGCCACTAAAACAGTAAAACTGGATACAGAATAAAACAAATTAAAAACAAAACAAAAATGAAAATCAGCTAATTTATTCTAAAAATGCCTTTCTATAAAAGTACGTTTTTAAGAGTGATTTAAAAGCAGGTGCTGTTTGAGCCGACCTCACTTCCTCAGCTGGTGGAACTGAAATAAAGTCTGGTCGTTTAAATCAAACAGTCACAACCGTTTTTTAAAATTACATTTTGATTTTGAATGTTGCACACTTCTTTACTTGATAACTATGCTGTTATTTCCCTTTTATTCCAATGCAGCTTGCTTTCAAAAACTCCCAAGAGTTTGTGGAGATAACGTCAAAATTAGAAGGGGTAAAGTGTCTGGGCCCACAAAGAAATTATCCATTGAGCACCTCCCATCAAAAGAATTTGACTGAAATTACATAGAACCCCAATTAGCCTACATGAACATTAACTAACCGATTCTTCGTCCTTTATTCACTTCAGCTCACACATTACTCACAATATTTACAGTTATTCAGGAGAGCTGCAGGAGAGCCTGGGTTTCTAGTGAGCTTGTCTCTTTAAATGTTTTTAATAGCAGACAGAAGGCTTTTGAGGAAGATGCATCAGCTTGTAGATGCTTTGACTGATGATTTTTGTTCTGAAATTCATGATATGTTGTCATCTTTTAGAATTCTGTGTTGTTTGTCTGTAACTTTGTTGGAATGTGCTGCTACCAATCTTGGCAAGGTCACACTTGTAAAATAGACTCTTAGTCTCAATGTGGTTTTCCTGGTTAAATAAAATAAAATAAAAATTCAGATGCACAATCGATGCAACACAATCACACAGAGATTAGATAAACTGTAAACCTAGTTTTGCATCTTTTAGGGTGGCTGGGGGTGTTGTCTGTTTTATGTTATTTTACATATAATGAGTATAGCTTGACAGCCTCACAACAAATACACTACATGTAGAGGGTCTCATTTGCTGGCCTGGAATGTTCTCTGGCCTGTGGTTTTTTAGCCACAAAAGCACAAATTTCCATTTTTATCTATACTTAAGTCTATGCACAAATAAATTAAAAGAGATGCAGTATAATATTTTGTGAGCTCTGGTGATAGTGAAAGACACATTTTGTTACCTTCAGTTCATAGCCTGAATAAAGGAAGACATAACCTTGTGGTTTCAAAAGTGAAGCCAATGTTAAATGGATTAAATTCACAATTGTCCTATTACTGAAAGAAGTCTGACTGTGATGAACCAAGTGAGTACCTGCTTTTCAGTTAATGTTAACCTTGTTGAAATTTTTTTTGAATTAGCTAATCATCTCAGCCCTTATGCTGAGGTCAGACTACACGTTATGAGCATGATTATAGCCCCATCCAGCAGGCGTAGAGTTTCAGTACCCATCAGCCTGAAAATCAATAATCTTGTCCTGTGTAATGTGTCACACTGAAAAACAATCAAGCCTCAAGACCTTCTGACAGAAAGTGAAGCATGTTTGATTTTTCTTTCTACCAACTATGATGTGTTCCATTGTGTAAGTGACACCAGTGAGAGCAGTGAGCGCTCTGCATGTGCAAAAGTCACAAGCGTGAACAAACAAAATGATGAAGTGAAAGAAGAATGAAGAAGTTGGTGCTTCTGGATGGAACTATGTGACGGAGGAAAACCGTGACAGACTAAAAAGAAGAGAAATACTGGCAAGAAACAGCAGACGCACTTCAGCAACTTGGTAACTGCCATTGGCGTTATCAGAAAGGTAGCATATCATTCATAACCACATTTGGATAGCCTTTTAAAAAACACTCAGTTGGCAGTTTATTAAGTACACCTAGCTAAAACAAATGCTGTTTCCTGCATCAGTCTCATAAATCCGGCCTTCGTGATTGTTATAATTAGTTTATGTTGAAACAGTGGGGAGGTGGGGATTCAACTGCATAATCGTTTTGGAGGTTTTAATATGTGGTGCTGTTAAAGATGAATTGATTGCTGTTAAGGACAGACTGAAATGGTGTGAAATGAGGTGGTCAGGATGATAGAAACACTTGTCAGTACTTTGTTGTTTACAGTCTTCATTCCAGGTGTTGTCTTGCCCAGCCTCTCTTCCCTCCAATATCTGTCGGTCAAATCATGAAACGGATGGCTCTGTGATCGCCTATTTTAGCACAGTGAAAAACTATCATTTAGTCCGACCTCAGCTTTAGTCTTAAGTCTCCCTTAGTGCAGCGTTGGATTCATTTCGGTAATTAAAGTCCATTTTATAGTACTTAATGATGACGCAGGCTATGCTTCACGGAGTGGCTAAGATTGATAAGTTCCTGCTAGGGTCCCGGTGGACATCCCGCCCTCTTTCAAGGTTATGTTTGACTCCAAAAATCAAGATGGCAACAACTTCAAGGCTTAGGGTAGTTCACAAAAACAGTCTTCATGAGACTGCAGCAAGGTCAACTTTTGTAATGCAGTCTATGCTTTGGTCAAAGTCAGGTTGGCTGTTTCCCACCATTTCTCTTGTTTTTGTTGGCCACCCTTATGGTAAACAGACATGATGGTGGTTTGGGTGGTGTCATACAACTCTCTGAATGTGCATGTCTTGAAAATGTTAATGTATTTGATCAATAAAATTAGGAGTCAATTCAGATTGGTGGAGTATTAACATGTTTTTATATACAACACATCTGTTTTTAAGCTGCTACAGTTGCTTCCAGAATGAATTGTTGGATTGCTGAAGTCTCTGATTATGTAAAATATGAGAATTTACAATTTTCTTATTGAATACTTTTCAATATTCATATTCATTGCATCATATCTCCTACCATTTATTTTTAGTTTGTGGATTTCTTTATCTTCTTTTGTCCATGACTTAGGACAAAGTGAGAAAAGTCACCCTGCAACTCAGCTGCAAAAAGTTGTCTGGAGTTGAATTTCTCAAGGTCACTGTCCATTACCAGTCACCCTAAATTGTGTACCTCCTGGCTGCCCTGCTGATGAGGTTGTACTCAGTGAACAGCACTGCAGCTTTTCAATTACAATAAGGGTGACACGGTTCCCACCTTTGGACCTTTCAGTGACTAAACAGTAAAACCACCCACCTATATATTTCTATTACCATTGTTTATAGTGTTTTTTATGGGTGGAACACCCATATTTTTATTCAGCAACAGAGTGAAATTGTGAGAAGTAAGCTCTTCACATCAGGTTTTCTGTTTAGGTACTTTGAGGCTGCAGACTATCACAAAAATGCAATCAGACCTTCAAACCAACCCTATACAGAACAGACCCATCATAACCAACTTACGGGCAGTGTCAGCTCTGTAATAGCATTACTTATTCCTTGAAGGATTTCTTGTACCAGGACAAAGACTTGGATAACTTTGTATATTGCCCTCAAGAACCACTTTTTGGGACACTTCTAATTTAGGCAGCTATTAGCAAGCTATTTTAGATTTAGTCTTAGTCTTTAGATGAAAATGATTTTTAGTTTTAGTCACATTTTGGTCATTTTTGCTCTCAGAAATTTAGTCTATAGGTTCACTAGACAGAAAGTCAAAAAATGTCAGTCTAATTTTAGTCAATAAAAAGTAATTACATTAGCCAATTAGCCAATCAGAATTTGATATCAAGATTTGTTTTGAGTGTTTTAATCTGCAGAAGAGCATTTCAATCTCTTAATACTCTAACTTGTGAAATAATCAGATCCCTCATCAGTTGGTTAATTTAGTCTTCACCCTCCCACAATGCAACGCAGTGGAGCTGTCCCTGCTGATCTGCTAAGGTACGGGAAATGTATTACTCATGGACACAAGTGGTAGCCGAATGTACAGGAATGACCTTTACTCTAAGTCAAGAATGCATAAACCAAATGATTGACATCCAAGTTGTCAATTTTCAATCAGTGCAGAAAAGCAAAAAAGGAGTCTTTCTCCTCTCCTTCTTTGCATATTTTACCACAAGAGACCACCGTTTTTTCTCTTGCTCTTTCATTCTGCAGAGACATTGCTGGTTGAGACTCAGTGTGTCATTCTTAAGAAACTTGCAGCCTTTGGCGCTTTTCCACTATATGCTGAGTGGAGACGGCAGAGTGCCAACAGGGTGATAATAGATCTGGTGAATCAATCCTTTTTCCTTGGGACAAGGCAGGAGGCAATGTCAACACCCTCCTCTGGATATTCAAGAAGCCAGAAGCTCCTTTCCAATGACCTGAATCACAACTTTTCACGTCTGTATGGTCCTTCTATATCAGTCTGTGCAATTTCAAAGCTCACACCTGTAAATCTGCACCAAAAAACATTTAACCCCAAAGTCCATTTGACTTTTTCCAGACCTCTAATCTCTGGGTGAGCTTCAGATGCATGCCAATTTTGTCAGTTTGAAAATTTCATCCTTAGATTATCACAAATCCTCCAACTTTTCTGAAAAATAAACTCCCACCTGTTTCCCTAGACCACTGTAATCTTGAAACTTAAGAATGGCAAGTGTTAAAGCTAACAAATGAGTCCAAAAGTGGAACGACTTCATCAACAATTAAGTGTTTTTAATTGACATTTTACATATTACTCTTACTGTGAATAAAATAGCTCTGTTGCTCTAGTAGTTTGTATAAATATCATTTATTTCACCATCTTTGTAAGATAGTGGCTGATACATCAAAGCTGAACAGCCGCCTAAGAACTCCACAACTCTACAGTCTCAACTAGCTGATTTACTCTCATGCGTTTCAATAACCTCTTCACCTTTTCATCCCTTCAGACGCCGTCAAATGTAGACTCTGTTCTCTTTGACAGTCAGAAGTGTTGACGTCTCCAGCTGTCGGTTTATCTTTATATGTGCTCTGATGTCTGAATGGCAAACCTGTCTGTGCAACCTATTTTCACATTTACAACCTATTTATAATGAGTGTGAAAAATAGCCGGGGTTCGAAAATCATTCACTAAATAAAACCTTCTGTTTCACAGTTTTACTCATAATCATCTCTTTAGCTGTGAAGCTATCAGCTGCAAACACTCTGACCTGTCTGCTGATGATTAAGCTGTATTCAGCCAGCAGTACATTTGAAATAGTACTGACTGCATATGCCTGAAGTTGACCTATTACATTAGTGAAATGGTTTGTGGGTTGTTATATAAAGCAGACCACTTTTCTTGGGCATACGAGTATTGAATGATAGTCTATAGGAGGGTTTGTAAAGGCTAAAATATCTCAACATCTACAGGATTAATTCCCCTGAACGTTATATATTCATCCTTTATCCCTGGAGGGTAAAGTGCGCATAGTTCTGAGCAGGCATTGTGCGATTGTATGTTGGGAGCACCGGGACATTTCCTGGTGGCCTTAGGGTCTATTATGCCGTGAGCAGCCGGTGTGAACATCATGTACCTCTCTGAATGCACTTATCATCATATGTGAGTGCGACTCTCACGCTTGGCTTATTGCGATCCACCAGTTGCCGTAGTGTCCTGGCTACTGTCTGCAAAATATAATGTCATAGTGTCCCTCGTGACGCACATAGCAACTGTCTACTCGCTGCCTCTCAATTGGCATTAGGCAAGGATTATCTCCAGGTGAAATAGAAAGGAAGAAAAGGAGAGGTGGAGCAAAGAGGGTGAGAATTAAAAAGAGGAAGGCCCTTGCTGCAGACACAGCAAAGTGCAACAAAATAGGTGGCATGTTCGTCATTAAGGGACTCAGGTTACTGCACAGATATAAAGTGTAGCTATCTAAGTAGCTGGGCTAATAACAGTGTGACAGAACAGCCCCTAGGCTACACAGTGTGCACTTCTCTCTGTGGAGGAATTAAATCATAATGAGTACAACAGAGTGATCATATAGCATTGAAGGTAGCGTGTTTCAATTAGTCCAACATAACAAAAGCTGATGAGAGTGCATGCATACTTGCAGAACCAGGGATGCAGTTTGCCTACACAATAAGTGGATGATGCAGACAGGGTGGCCTGGGGTGGAGTCTAACTCCCAGCCTGAATTATCATCCCAGTCCACCCTTGGTTCTGAAGTTCCTAGTTTCCCTTCAGTGGTGTCAGAAGGTCCCCAGCCTCTACCTCAGGATGCACTTTAATAACTTTATTGAGTCTTCAACTTTGCCTGTGGAGTGATCATCAGCTCAAATTATGTTTGTAATATAAGAAAACAATTGCAAAAATGAATGATATTCCCAATATTAGGAATACCTTGTTCATTCTTTCAGAATAAATACACTACTGAACTAAAATGAGAAAGCATGCCCTTGGGAAAAAAGAAGAGAGCAAGCCACCATTGTGTTTGTTGTCAGTGCTGTTCCTAAATGCAAGTATGCTATCATGTTAAACATACCTGCTATTCTTGTCTTTGGACAAAAGTTAACACACAGTTAATTAATCAAATACTCTAATGACATGTTAGATAAGGCTGTAAGTATGCATTTTAAGTCTGTTTAAGCCTGGACGACTATTTTCTCATACAGTTGCCTTCTGATAACAGGACAGCATTTTGAGATAAATTTCATGAGTCATTTTAAATACATTTGAATACATCTCATAAATGATGGATAGCTTTAAGATAGAATGTTTTTATGTCTTGACGAAGACAGTAAAGACACTCAGTAGCATCCCGAAAAGTCATTTTTAATCCATTTACAGTGTGTATGGCATGGCAAATAACGCATAAATAGCTAATTTTATTTGGATTTAACTCAGTTTCATTTTAAATTCAGAGTACAAAGGGCTTAATTGGATGACTGAGCCGTCATCTATGCTTGAGGTGATGGAGCCTGTGGCTGTGTCTCTGTATCTCTGGTTCACTTCATTAGTGTCAGTGTTTTTGCTCAGGGAGACGTGATTGAGCAGAGTGACAGCACAGCATCTCTTTTCATCTGACATTAAACAGACAGTCAGGCGCCTGCATCCGCCAATGCCGGCAGCTCGATGCCCACCACCAACATCCATTAGGGTTGGTTTAACATCGGTTTATTCTCCACTAACCCACATGACCACGAGAAATGGGGCAAAACTGCCCTCAGAGCAGCCTCTGGGGCCTCCATGAATCCTACTTTCCCTCATTCTACCACCCCAATCCTCTCAAACTCCTATTTCTCTTCCTTCTTTAGATCTGGAAACATCACACATATTGAACACTGAGGGTACATGCTGAGTACATGCTGTGAAGGTCACAATGACATATAAAATCAGACAATGTAACACACCGACATAATAACTGACTTCAAATAGGCAGGGGAGAAGAACAAAAAAATAATACAGATGAATCATCATGAAGATACAAAGTCTGTCACGCTCACGATCATGCTGAGTAAAGGCTGATCTGACCAATTCCAATTACTTCTCAGTTTTTAAAAAGGGCAAAGTATGGACAGGCTACAAGGCTTCAATAAGCCCTGTTCTTTTGTGTGGTTTCAAAGCAGACTCCAGGTTTAAAACAAGGCACAACAACAACGATCATTCAAAAGAGGGAACTTCAAAGAACCTCATTTTCTCCTGCCCAGCTGCACTGTGGCTCCCTGCCACAGACCAATCATTATAATGAGAACACAAAAAGGACTCTGGAACAGACAGATACACAGACCAACGCTGCAAGCTAATGTAGAAACTGTTTTAACAACTGATCGTGAGGTGTTAGCATGATCGGAACATGAGGTTTCATGGGACTGTATGTACCAGCTCTCTGATGGATCTTAAAGGGCTGCATATGACTCCATTCAACTATATTAAACCATTTTATTAACACAAAAGAACCACATTTCTTTGAACACTTCAATATCACCCAAAGTTAATCCATACAGACTGGATAAAGGAGGAGGAATAACACAATGCATTAGTGCCTATAATGTTAACAACATAAAACATATTTAAGTTTATATGCTTGTGTGTATATGATGTATTAACCCTTGGATTGTTTTTCATCTGTGATTTCCCCTCTTCTATTAGAGTCATTGTGGTCAATGCACTTTGAGCAGAGAGGATGAAGAGGGTCTCTCTCTCTCTCTCTCTCTCTCTCTCTCTCTCTCTCACACACACACACACACACACTCTCTCTCTCTTTTGCTTGTGTTAGCAAACAATGCTGGCTAGGTAAATGGAGCACTAATTTATCCCCGGGTAGTAGCTTATCATTGTATCTTTGAGGACTTGCTTTGTCAGGTTACCTCAACCCCTGCAGCAGATGAGTTCACCTGTGATTGGCCCGGGGGGTATATAGTGCTACAAAGGCACTTTTTTTCTTTCATACTAATCAGTCATAAAGCCACTGTCTATTGTATGCAAATTCCTGCCTTCTGAGTCATTGTTCAAATCATCATATTTCAGTCTCAGCAGATGTGTGTCCAACATGAGTCTGGTCCTGCTGGAGGTTTCTGCCTGTTAAAGGAAGTTTGTCCTTGCCGCTGTAACTTGCTAAATACTGCAAAGTGCTCTGCTCATGGTGGATTAAGATGAGATCAGACTGAGTCCTGTCTGTAAAATGGGACTAGATTTTATCCTGTCTTGATGTTGGGTCTTCGTTAATAATATCACATAGAGTACGGTTTAGACCTGCTCTGTTTGTAAAGCGTCTCTAACATCTGTTGTCATTTGGCACTATATAAATAAAGATTGAGTGATTGATTGACCTTTAAGCTCATCTCCAGAAAACAGACACCCTAAAATCCCTACATATTTCTTACCACTAATACTAACATAGTACACTTTATCAATATTTCAAACTTTTTCATCTTAACTTCTGTGTCATCCTTCACTAACTTCACAGCACCGAATCCACTTCAAGATCCTGCTAGTCACCTACAAAGCCCTCAATGACCTCGCCCCCTCATACCTGACCGACCTTCTCAAACGCCACTCCGCATCTCGCCACCTCAGATGCCAACCTCCTGTCCCCTATCACCAAGACTCAGCACTGCACCTTTTGGGGGGACGGGGCTTTTGCCATCGCTGCTCTAACTCTCTTGAAATCTCTCCCTCAAACATCTGCAACTCTGACTCACTTCTCTCATTTAAAATCAACGCGAGACCTACCTCTTCAAAAAAGCCAGTGACCTCTTCTTTCTCTCTAATGCTGATATGTCTTTCTTTTCTCTTATCTGTTTTGTGCACAATGTCAAGCATCTTTGAGTATCTTGAAAATTGTTATATAAGTCCTTTCAATTCTTATTGTTATTAAAATATGTTAGAACTCCCAAAACTGTGTCTGGCAACAAAATGATATACAAGAGCATGTTGTAAAGATTTCAGAGCATCAGCAAAGACTGTTATTAGCAGAGAGTAATCATTGTTCCACTCATGGTGACAACCAGAATGAAATAAAAACTCAAGAACATCCCAGGCTATGCAAATTAAGTCATTTTCATTGTAATGCTTATCCAATTAGTTCAAACCTAGTGACTTACTTTACCAACTAAGCTATAAATCTATCATTATCTTTGAAGCGTCTATGTCTTTTAAACGACAATGTGTTTGCAGAACTGTTCCTCCATGGCCCAAAGGCACCAGTTATCATCCAGCTCAGACCCACTGTCTGTGTTTATATTTGGATTTAACGCCTCATATGTGGTCATCATGCTTTATTTGTCATGGCATATGCTTTAAGCCCTTTGAACACCTGCCTCAGCACTACCCTTGTGCAGCGATTACATAATATGTTTACACTACTGTGTTCAGATCACTCACATATGCAAGTATGCATTTGTATGCAACGTTGACTTGTGCAGATAACACTTGTTTACTCTATCTTACTGGATTGTGATAGTGCATGATGAAGAGGCTTTAACGTGTTTTTTTCCCAGCTGATTTTAAAGCTGCTTCCTCTGGGTGTGGATGCCAATTTCTGCACTGACTCAATAGTAAAATGAATAAAGCTTCAAATTTATAATACAGACATCTTTACGGGGCATATCTTATTCCAGCAACAGTATAGTGAACTATATGAGCGTAATTCCTATGGCACACATAACTAGACAACAAAGCTCTAGTTTTTGCAGTCTGTCTCCTCTCTGCTTGAGAATGTATTTTAACACAACTTGCCGTATCCCTTTTGCAATAAAACATCACTGAAGGCAGCGTGCTACTTTCTAAGGGTGTTGCTCGGTCCCTCTCAGGTTTTCTTGGGTCAAGACCAAAGCTTCCACAATCCCTTTGAACTTGTTTTCCAATTCCCTGTGTCTAAGTGCTGGTGGCCCTTGGTGGGACAGCTGCAGTCAGAAGCCAGACTGAAGGAGTCAGGCGCTCAGTCCACTCAATATTCTGTCAACATTTCTTCATCCTTTTTTCAATCACTTAAAAAGTTTGCTATTGTTGCACACAGCAGCACTGTGAAGTCTTTATCACACATCATAGGAATTGCATTCATACTGGCAGTTTCACACATAACCCAGTATGTGTTTTGTGCTAATATTATACTGATTAGCAGTGTCAGTAAGCATAGGGGTAAGTGTTCATTTAATGGAGGAGATTGTTCCGTTGCATTCAGCATTTATAGTCTCTAAGCCTGATCTGTTCCCAACACTAACCAAGTGTTAAGTTGCCTAGCTTTGGCTCCTTACTTGCTATCCATTAACCCTCCTGTTATGTTGCGGGTCGAACTGATGCTTTTTAAAGTCTATTTTAGGCAATTTATGCCTTCCAAACCGGCTAAATGCAGCATAAAAATCTGGGCAGCATGTGACAGAAGAGGATTCGTGTTCATTTATCGACATCACTTCATAAAAAAAATAATAATTCAAAATGTAAAATAAAATAAACAAAAATCGATGTCATGTAAAACTGTTGTATTGATATTTAGGGCTTTCCAATGTACATTTAAAAAAGTTTTAACATGAATTTTAATGAAAAACAAGTGATTTATCCTCATTGAAGCATGATCTGTGAGAATTAAAGAACACCAATGGAACAAATATTGATTTTAAATGGTTAGTAATGGAGTTAAAAATAAGATTTTAAAAAATGGTTTCTTGGGATTTTTTGGAGTTCTGACACTTTTGGAGAATTGAATATGCCCCGGGTCAAATTGACCCAGGAACATTATTTCTGTTCCAGAGAAACGAACATAACAGGACGGTTAAGTTACAATGTGAAGGTTTTTTTAAAGCAAGATTTTAAAACATTTGTGGCATTCAACAGTTTATTGTATGATATTCCAGAGATTTGCAGAACCTTTGAGTATCCATGCTCCTCTAAGGGAAATGCTTTGTTTTCATAGCAGTTTTGTTATTTTAAATGATACATCATGAATGACAAACGTATCAGTCTGATAGTCTGACTTGTAATGTTCTTGCTCACAATCTGATTTACGTGTTGTGATTTATCGGCCTTGGTTTATTCCTGCCCTGTTGATCCTATTATAATTGAACCCACAGATGTTATTAGCTGTCATTCCCTGTCTTCTGCTGAATGAAATTTCTTCAGATATCCTTCCTATACTGCTAAGACATTAAGGGACTCCCAGTCGTTTCCAAGCAGTGACAGTCTTTGGAGAGAAGCCAAGCGGAGACAGCCGTCCGGGTTTCCTGTGTGTCTTTAATCCTGGATCAAACAATCAAACAGACTGCATGAAACATGCAGCGCCAGTGCCTCTTCTGCTTATGGCTGCCTTTTTAGGAGAGAGCTGAACAAGCTATAATGATATTCAGGCTGTTTTTCTCTCCAGACATGCTTGAAGTGACATTCTCCGGTCTGCAGACTCAGTCCAACTCATCTGGCAGCTCATGCTGAGACAGGGATGTATATATACTCAGGAGCAGCTGATTCTTGTCACCCCAGTGCTCTTCAGCTTTTCAGCTGATGGTGTGATTTGGAAAGCAGGACATTTTTAATATAGTCATCATCATGGTTGTAACAATGTCCATAGATCGTGACAGAAGGGAGGCATATTCAGCCGTCCAACTAGCTGGGATGCATAATCATCAGTTTGAGTTCTGTGTGATGATGTGGTAAGAGTTGTTTGTGCAGCAGGCTGTCTGCTATCTCAAAGCTTAACCCACCCAACAACTCTGCATACTTGATTTCAACTTTAGGTATTTCAGGGCTAAGGGAAAAAATTGCAGTCTCATCAGCATATATCTCATGGATTTATCTCCTCTTTCTATGCCTTTCATTCTGTTGGTAATTGCATTTACCCCCTCAGGTCCCTGTCATTCATTCTGTCTAATTAGCTCTCCTGACCCTCTAAGCACATCTCTGACCTCTTCATAGTAAAGACACTGACTCCCACCTCATTACTTTGACTGCTAGATGGCATATAGAATCTGTGCTTAATCAAAGATATATTTTTGGGTCAACAGGTGCGGTTAGGACTAAGTTTTTAAAAATAAAGAAAGAGCATAGATCACATGTGTCATAGATGTCCACAAAACCTGAATGCATGTCCATTCTCTTTGTTTTATAAGACTTGTAATACAAGTTAGGAGTGTTTAACTGCTTCGAGCCTGCTCTCCAGAATGGGCCACATTTATTGGTGACTCACTGAAAAGAAAACTGTAATGGGAAGACGAGTGTGTCTTGTGAAAGTGAATTTCAGTTAAACAATGGGTCTATTTAAAGCTGACTGGGAGGCTTGTTGTACAGAGAATGAATGTTTGAATTAATCAGCACCTAGCTTTGCTTTCTTCCTCAGTGATTTAGTATCTGCAGGAGGAAAAGGGGCAGGGAGTCATAACTCACAAATTAATTTATTTATAATCGCTCATCTCACTTGCTAGCCAGCTGCAGTGCAACAGTAAAAAAAGATGCACAGATGAGAAACACCGAAATGTAAAAAGCATGTTTCTCTCCTCACTACACCCTTCTAAACAAAGTTATTGCTCTGTGGTTTTTTAAGAGCAAGCCACAGTGTTACTATATATAAGGCAGCTCCAACACCAAGCTGCCTACAGGGCTGGTGTTCATACGGGTTGATAGTTAGGCCCAGAGGACATCTCTAATATGATTGTAATTCTCCATAGCCTCAGCAAATCATACTGCATGCCTCCAAGAACCCAGCTGTAATTTTTCATACACATGTAACACCCCACAAAGAGGGAGGGGGATCTTTGTGAGCTCCCATAAGGCCGAGGCTAATCCCACTCAGGGGAGAAGTCTGTAAAATGACGTCACAGTGAACCTTTTCTACCCCTGAGGTTTCTCTGTATAAATTCAATCCACACCCCCGGGGTCGACCACTGATGCAATGTGATGTGCTTCTTTTCTGTTATTGCTCTCATCTTTCACACTGCACCTCTCACTGACACTTGCCACAAGCTGTGTTTTAATGGGGCAGTTCCACTGAGATGAGATGAGTGGTGCTCAGATCTGACCACAGCAGGGTTAAATGGGTATTTAATGGTAAGAGAGAATTTACCATCCCTGACAATGAGCAAAGTAGTCACTGCAGTGCAGCATGAAGTGGTAAAACTGCATTTTCATGGAACGATGCACTTTCAATGAACGGTATCCAGAAGGTATTTCCATTCTCTGGTTTTATATGAAAATGTAACATCACAATTCCTTCAGTGGCAAAACTTGGATTATACAAAAAAACATTTGAATCTGTAATTAGCTTACCAAGTGCAAACATTAGACAGCATCATTTAGGTAGAATAATCAACCCATATATGTGGTAGAATTAATAAAGCACAGTAATCGATATATCTCAGCATTGGGTCTCTCTGCATTAAATTAACCCAGCAATTGTTTGGTCCAATATTTTCTCAGCAGCATTTCTTAGTGTGCAGTGTTTGTGTCAGAGTTTCTCAAAATTAGCAGCATTGTGTGGTAGAGCTGGTCCCGTCTGCAGCAGTTGATAGCCTCACTTTCCATTCCAGTTCTCCAGCTGCTTTCTCAACAAAGGGGCCTAGCCGGGGATTCCCTATGGCTAATACACTTACTATTGACAAATACCTCATACAACCCCACTTAGAAAAAAAACTGAGCTGACATGCATCCTTAGGATACATTTTCTTTACTCAATTTTCTGTGAGGACTTTGACATATTTTTACTCAAGATTACGATACTGGGTTTCCCATGACAAGGGAATCCCATATGTCAGGATTACAAGCATGGTATGTTAAGATAATAAGATAAACGTATCTAATTCAGTGGCAAGACCAGCTGTTATTTAATATGACAAGGAAAAAAACAGTGAGATTATGAGATACATTATTTGAGATCTTGAGAGAACAACATGAATTATTTGTTATTTTTGGAAAACCAGATAAATAATACAACTGTATATAGTTGCATTTTCACTTACAGCTTTCATACTCCCTGTGTCTGTATATGGAGTGATTACTGGTCAATTACTGGAGTACATAAAGACTTGTATCACGCATTATGACAAGAATGATGACTCTACCCACTGTATCTGTTGTAATGTACTGGAAGTTACTTAATAGGAGCCTGTGCTCAGGTTTGATGGATAGTCTTCAGCAGAACAAGTTAATCTTCTTAATCGCCTAATGTAAAACAAAATGTTGAAACCTGGATGTTACCTTCACAGCTCGGTATCCTCACTTTTGAGACATACACACACAGTCATTTAGTAATTCTACTACCAGCTCAGTTGCAGGTATACGATCAATACTGACTTTTGATGGCACAGAAACTGTTTCATATATTTATCTCCTTACAACTGGAACTACTGTAAGAGTCTTTTAAAAGGAAAAATCAGAATTTAGTCAGAAGAAAAAAAAAAAAAGAGAGAGCACTTGACATCTGTTTTAAAACACTTAACACTAAAGGAGGCAAAGTGTCTACTGTTGGGGTCCTCGGCTGCGGAGGAACCTGCCTGAAGGAACTTCGACTTACACAAGTATCTCCTTTTAAAGCTCTCTGGTAAGAAAACAGACAGAAATCAATACTGATGCCTGTATTTGACCTGCAAAAGTAAACAAGACCATCAGAGACAGGCCTGGAAATTTCTTTATAGCTATTTTTAATGCTCGTAGTCACTGCTGCCGGGTAGGTGTCAAACAAAGTGAGTAACTGCACGGCTGAATCAGCCTTTTTTTTTCACTTTCCACAACACAGATTCATAGTAAGTGATTTGTTTGACCTATGAAGACTGTAAAATGATATTTTCCATCAGAAAACAGAACTTACACATGGGCACTGTTCCGCATCTCCGATAAGCTCCTCCTCCTCACTTACAAATCCCTGCATGCCCTTGCCCGCCAATACCTGGCTGACCTCCTCCACCAACACACTCCATCTCGGAACTTACAGTCTTCAGACCTGGGTCTCCTCTCCGTCTCCTGGAGCTGCAGACTTTTGGAGACAGAGCCTTCAGTGTGGCAGCCCCTACTCTGGGGAACTCTCTCCCTCCCGACATTCGCAGCACCCCAAATCTCGACAGTTTTAAAAGAGCAGTCAAAACGCAGCTTTTCCTCAAGGCCTTTCCTCATTAGCTAGTGATGTCCCCACCTACCCCCCAGACCCCCTATCTGACCCTGTGAAGCGACCTTGGGTTTCTTGAAAGGCTCTATATAAATCCAAGTTATTATTATTATTCTATCAGTGCCCCATAAAACCAATGCACACTGACAGTACCTCAGCAGCTTTAAATCACTTTTGTAGAGATGTTATTTTTTTTAAATACTTTCTTGTAATTTTCATATTTTATCCATCATGTCCTTTTTTTAATTATGTCTATTGCCTATTTTTTTCTGCATTTCTTCCCATTTGAATTAATTGTTGGACTCTTATGTTTTACAAAGCACTTAATGACATTAGTTTTTCTAAATGCTTTACAATTTTCTTTTCTTGGCTAAAGGGTATCAGCTTCTAGTTCAACATTACAACAGCAAAAAAAAAGGCTATAACAATATGCTTCAAGGCTCCTTTCAGAGGTTCCTTGGTGGCATGAAACTGCGATCTCTGCAGGGCAGCTCGGTTAGCCACTGACCTTTCATTATTGTCTGTACATTTTAAGTGAGTCCCAGGGCACGGGGAAGAGCGACTGCACCGAATCCAATATCTTTTATTGATCCATGTTATGAGGCAGAAATCAAAACAGCACAGATGTCTGGAGCAAACAGAGTGAAATGTAGCAAATGTAATGACTGGATACACAAAGGCTGGGGTATTTTGTCGCCTTTCTGTTTTTTTTTAACAAGTTTGCTGATAAGAATTGAATTATTGTTGAACATTTGAAGTAACCTGTCTAAAGTTTTGTGTTTAGAAATAATCTGCTTAATGAAGACTCAGGTGAGAATTGATGACACTGAAATAATGAAGGGAAACTTTCTCTAAACTAGGGGTGTCCAGACTTTTTTCAAAGAGGGCCACATATGATGTTGTCAGAATACCTCAGGGCCAGTGGCTCCTACTGAGACTTAGGAATCCTAAAAGTTATACATGAAATATTTATTTAATATTTAGTATCATTATTTTCCTATGGCAGGATCACGATCTAGATTTCATCACACTTCTTTTTCATGTTTTTTTAAGACCTTTCTGTCTAGCAGACAACATTTTAAGAACTATATAATTACTTTCCTGAGTTCTGAACATTTTTGATGCACCAAATTTTGCCTTTTCTGCACAATTTTATAATTTGATCTTGTCTTGTGTTCTCTTTTGTGTCTTCTGAAGTTTTAGTGTTCATCAAGAACATTTTCACATCATGATAAAAACATGAATTTGAAAACTTGTCAACTTTAAGAGTCCTTGTGGTTCTTCTTTATTGCCGTCTTGCAGAATTCCCAGAGCTTTGGTTTTAAACAGGTAGTCCATATGAAGCTTTTTGAGACGTTTCTGGATTGACTTTAGTTTTGTTTGTAGAAAGAAACTGTGATTAATTTCTTTGCTATAAATAACACAATTTAAGATGGAAGCTTGGGGCCACAAATAAATGGACCTTGGGCCGCAATTGGCCCCCGGGCCGTACTTTGGACACCCCTGCTCTAAACTATGCAACAACACACCTTAAACCAGAGAGAAGAGTTTATAAAATAATGGAAAGCTCTCACTAATCATAAAAGAAGCTTTTAGGGAAAAAAGTTGTTTGCAGGACTTTAAAAATGTTGAAGAATGATTATTTCTTCCCCTTAGAATACTAACTGTCCATCCTCTTCTTGTAGCTCTAAGTGATCTCACAGAAACCAAAGACAGCACGTCATTTATTGTATTTTGTGAGCTCAGTGTTTGGAGGTAGAAAGTAGAGAAGAAAAATTTGATGTGGGAGAAAGACGACCCCACAAGAAAGGATGAACTTATAACCCCACTCACAGAACTACAGCAAGGGACGGATTCTTTTCATTTCAATCTCTGGCTCCAGGGTCAAAGACCTCACTCTGAGATGGCTTATTAGCCCTGGAAACCTGGATCTATAGCTCCTTTTTGACAACCAAGCTTACTCTCACTGATGCAACACCCAGGTGCATGGAGTCTCTTTCACTTTGATTCATGCTCTTTGATGAGACAGCAAGGCAGTGACAGGTTCTTCATGAAGATCCATTATGATGTGTGAAATTATTAATTTAGGGGTGGATGGCCCTGAGACTGAACACCTCTATTTGAGTGCCATTAAACACTCTTTAGGTCTTTAACATCCCTTTAAACACTGACACCCAGTGTGCATCCTCCACCTATCAGAGATATGCGAGAGAACAAGACACTAATAGAATCATTACATTTCCTCTCCATTGTTTACATCACTCTCTTGGTTAAAGGGAACTGCATTGGAAATAATAAAAGCCTATTGGAGGAACTTTGATCTTGACTTCATAACGCCACAGCAGCAGCCTGAATATTCCCTATGAGCTTTCACACTCAAAAGGCAAAAAGATCTTTTTATCATTGCCATGATAGCATCAAGTGCTGCCAGAAAAAGACACTTTCAGCTGGAGCAAGATGCCAAATTAGCATTTTCTTTTATCTGATTGTCAGGTGAGGCAGCGTAGAAAGCAGCTGTTTTAGGGAAGCATTTGACCTGGATGAGATTATGCCGATAACACCATAGACAAGTCATGCTGGTTAGCACATAAAATAGGTGTCAGGCTGTGTAAAGTGGCAGGTTTTTGCTTCCTCACAGGCTATGTAGGCTGCATACATTCTGTCATCTTAAGTGCCCCAATTCTGATGTTTTCCTTCATGTGTCCCAGTTTGGATGTTTCCTGATTATTGTGAACAGCAAAAAGATGCACTTCATGCAGTTTTCCAAATTCCATCTGGATCACACGGATGTGTGGTGCACTGTTAGATCCCAGGGTGTGCAACCTCCAACAGCTTGAATATGAATACCCCAAACAGAATTTGTCAGCACTGCCATCACTGTGTTATTGTGAGAAGATGAACAAAATAAATCTTTACTAGAACACACGCACTATAGTGAGCTTTGGGAAAAAGAAAGACGAGACGCAGTCGACAGTAGAAAAGACATTCTGTGCCACCATTGCATATAAATGTGCTGATGTAGAGCTGGATGCTCATGTATGCATGCGAACATGCTTAAAATGATATGGTGTGCATGCTAATGTTAAGCAATTACAATGTTTCCAATTTCAATAACTGTCTGTAGTTTGAAATAAAACTAAAAATCGCTATTTAGAAGCTGACAGAAAGTACTACAGGGAGATTTTTCTTTTGCAGGTTTAAGGTCATAAATAGAAGTTGAAATGAATAACTGAAAGCCTCTTTGGAGAGAATTTGGTTTGTGCATTAGTACCTTCTTTAAAAATATGGCATTGCAACATGCTTGGCCCATTACACAGGGCACGTTCTCTCTGCAGAAGCCCTTTACAAGACAAAGAAAAAACTGTTTTTAATTTTAACTGAATAAAAAACAATGAAAACACATTTAGTACATACAGTATTTTTTTCTATTATGTGGTAATCTATAGTAATAGTAATTTTGTCATTTTAATTAAAAATACTAAAATTGATTGTATTGTCTTGTCCATTTTGTCTCTTGTGGTGTGAATGAGTGTGATTGAATTAGTTGTTTAAGTTGGGAAGTTGTTTACTGTTGTGCATCTAAAATGTCCTTTTCTTTTTTCTGTACCCTCCTCATAAATGGAAAAATTCAATAAAAATATTTGACAAAAAAATATATACTAGAACTAAAAATTTTTGCTTGTACACCAAAGTCTTTTTGGTGTCCTTATCAGATAAATCCTCATTAGATGTGCTCATTGTATAAATATTATTCCATCATTTCACAACAAACCAATGCAAAGAAAGTGGTAGATCAGCTCTAAACATAACTGAGGTTAAAGATGCATCAAAGATGTTTAATTTTATAGGTGATATTATAATTTAAATAAAAAACAAACATATAGGAAAGACTAATTAGATTTATGTCACCATCAGTGGAAATTCACTCACCAAAATGTAAACATCTTACTTCATTTTTTGGGGTATGACTATGATTTATTTCCTTTTGAAAATATACCCATAAATTTGTCATATGAAAACAATTTTACAACCTTAAACATTTTTATCACAACAGGATCACACAAGTTACAACCCACGCCCTGCTTTACAAAGAGTTGCCCTTAATTGTTTTTCATTTTTTCTAAACATTTAAACATTTTAAACAAAAAAAAAAAAACCTAAACAATACAAGATTCCACTACATCTTTCAAATTGCCATTTATTAAATACCCAGTGCTCAAGGGAAGAATACGGACACACTAGCTTTGAAGTGAAAGATCGAAGAAAAATGAGAGAGGGGGAAATTCAACCCATAAATCTGTGAAGCTCAACTTTGTCTCATCCCAAAGAGAGCACCGGCCAGTAAATCTTTGCCAATTCCTCTGGCCACAGGCTCTTTTATCATATCAGGGGATTTGTCTAGCAGG
This sequence comes from Notolabrus celidotus, assembly GCF_009762535.1. Taxonomy (NCBI): domain Eukaryota; kingdom Metazoa; phylum Chordata; class Actinopteri; order Labriformes; family Labridae; genus Notolabrus; species Notolabrus celidotus. The sequence goes on from NC_048293.1 coordinate 18,041,965, forward strand.
AAAATCTACCCATGATTTATTGTGTTATAGAACAGGTTCAACATGCCATTTCTATAGCTAACAGCTTTTCCAGAGTAATAACACAGCTGACAACTGCTTTTCAGGAAAGTGTTGACGGAAATTTAGGATGGTAAGCTCTTTGGTAAAGACAAAGCTCATAATTGACATTGTAACCACGGCATGTGTATTAATATCCCCTTGAGTAAAATAAATCCCATATAATGCTGGGATAACTCTAATGGGGATAATGATGTATTTCAAAATGTATGCAGCATTTCTCTAGAATATACTAATTGTGATTTTGAATACAAACATAGATAATCCTCTTTTTTTCACAACAGGAACATCACTGTTGTAACAATGACGGAACAAAGGCCTGAAAAAAATGCTTTGGACCCTTTCATTCATTTCATTTGTTCTGTCCAACAAGAAAGGCAATGCGTGCACATGCTCAAAGAAACGCACAAATGCAACATGCGCACACTGATGCACGCACACAAACACACACACACACACGCCCGCACACATGGACATAACACACACCTTTCGTACTGCAGCTAATATGGGTATTAGACAATTTAGTCCTGACAGGTTGCAGCGATGATAGCTCTACTGCCACGCAGAGATGTCCCGGGTCACTCCCAGCGGCTCCCTCCTTCACCTTGATGTTACGGTGAGTCGACAACATCATTACTCATCACATCACCACTGAAACACATGCCTAGTGTAGCACTATATCACTCCCATATTGATATGTTGGTTATAGTTTTATATTCAATGTACTGTATGAGAACATTATTTCATATAAACACGTCCACGGTTTCATATATCACTTTATATTCACATGCCCACTTTATCACTAGGTCACTGTCATATTGACACCCACTATATTAATACAGAACTTTCGTTTGTCACAAATCCACTGAGTCATAGAAAAAAAACATTTTCAGCTGATATGTGGACATTTTGTTGTTGACTTGCTTTCATATGTTACAGTCTCTGACATTTCAAATCATTTTCATGTTGACCCGTCGTGGGCCACTTGATTCAGACACCTCTGCTGCTGCCCCATTGGATTTGCGAGGGACATACTCAATATCAAAGTTGCTCTTATGGCGTCCTTTCCCTCGACTCCAGATAAACAGAAGCAGGAAACAAAAGATGACCACACCTAGGAAAGACAGGCAGCCCATGGCTGTAGATATAATGATAGTTTTAATGTCTATAGGGACTGTCATGTTGTACAGTACTGTCCCATTCCCCCATGTGTTGTTAGAGTCTGTCAGATAGTTCGAGCTCCTGTTGCTATAGTGAGATCTGTCCCCAATGCCCAGACTCTTCACAGCTAAAGAGGCTGACAGGCTTGCATTACCAGCAGGGTTACTGGCAATACACAGATACACCCCGCTGTCATGCAGCTCCGCTGTCTTGATCTCTAGGGTACCATCTGACTGAACTTCCACCCTACCACTGCTTTTGGTTGTGACGTAGCGTCTGTGAGGTGTAATCCAGACCACTGAAGGCCGAGGTGCTCCCTCTGCCAAGCAGATCAGGCGGGCAGGTTGACCCTCATCAGTCATCAGCAGCTGAGTCGTGTTGGGTCCAATCCGTGGTTTGGTGCAGGTCATATAACGGGAGACCAGAGGCTCTTTAAGGTCACGGAGGGGTTTTCCTTGGAGGTGGTCAGGGCCGCTGCACTCAGGCTGGACATCCAAAATCTGCAGAGAGGGGGGCTTGTGGCTATTGAGTAGCCAAAGCAACCTGCAGTCACACACTAATGGGTTTCCACCCAGACACAGCCTCTGGAGGTTGTCTGGTGAGGCAAACACTCCCCTCTCCAGGGAGTCCAGGTGGTTCTCTGACACATCCAGTAGTTGCAAAGATTTGAGGCCCACAAATGCTAAAGGCTCGATAGCAATCAGATGAGCCCCTTGAAGCCGAAGCTCCACCAGGTGTGGGAGTTGACCTAGCTCTCCTTGATGAATATGCTTGATGCGGCAGTAGGACAAGTTGAGATGTGTGAGGTAGTGCAGGTTGTGTAGTGCTGCTCCGGGGAAGGCAGACAGGTTAGTGTTCGTTATGAACAATGTTGTAAGGTTGAGCCCATGCAGAGAGAGGGGAGGCAGTGCATCCAGCCATGGCCAGTAATCAATCTCTAGTCGGCGGAGTCGTGATAGCCTCTTGAAGGAGAAAGGTTTTAGAAAACCAATGCTAAGGTAGCGTAAGTGAAGCTCAACCAGGCTGTGGAGATGTCCCAGAGCATCAGTTGGAACTACTGTGAGATTGGATCGTTCCAGGGTCAGACTTTGAAGTCCAAGTAATCCAGTAAAGGCCCGCTGGGAAACAAAGACTAACTCATTGTCACCGACCTCCAGGGACGTCAACCTGCGCAGGTCTTGGAAGGCGTGATCCAAGAGAACCACCAGTCGGTTGTGGCTGAGGTCAAGGCGGGAGAGATTGGTCAAGCCCGACAGCACACCAGCGGGAACAAGCTGAAGCAGGTTACTGCGAAAGTTGAGCGAGCGCAGAGCGAGCTGAGACCGAAATGATCCAGGCTCGACCACACTGATGAGGTTGTCGCTTAGGTCCAGGTCCTCCAGCTGAAGGAATGAAGAGAAGTTGTCTGGTGTAATGATGCGAAGCTTGTTCTTGCTAAGGTCCAGGACGCGTGTCTCGATGGGGATTCCTTCAGGGATGGCAGGCAGGCGCTTGCGGTGGCAACTTACTGACTTGGTTTGGGCTGAGCACTCACATCGGGCAGGGCAGCTCTGAGCCAGGCTGGCCAGGAGAAGCAGCAAGGCCCCACCCAGGAAGAGATGGCAGTGGTGCCGGGCTGGGTGCCGCATGTCTCTTTTACCCACGATGCCCCCTGTCATGGCACAGCTTACTGTCCATACAGAGCACCATCACGAACAAGCCCTGCAAAACATAAAATAAGAACAAGAAATATGAATATACTGCATAATCAACCAAAGGCCTATTCCCCTCTGCTCACCACTTGCCTTTTTAAATTTCAACCTTTCACACTTTAAGTCTATAACAACTGCCATGTTCTTTCTTCTCCTAATGAACCGTCCTTTAAAATGTTCAAACTCACCAAGGCAAGACACAGCTGCAGAAAAATGTAAACCTTCATCACTTTATCAGAGGTTGCAGGGTAACATGAAAAACTCAAGGCAATAAAAGATGTTTCAGCCCAATGGCGAGAAATGACCGGCTCAAGAGTGCAGTGAAACTAAAAGCCCATGTGGATTTGTTGTTGCTGCATGTGTGTGACTTGGTACAGTGCATCAGCGATAATGGTGTTTATATGTCTGAATCTGGAGGAGGGGCGGTGTGATGACTGTACTCAGTGGTAAGTGTGCAGATGGAAATACAAACTAAACAGAAAATGCAATGTTGGTTTGTGCAAAAGAATCCACATTTGAGGCAAACAACTCCAGCAGGATGAATGAAAAAAATATACGACTGCTTAACAAGTAATCAACATACTAAATCATCTCAGGGGCTTATGTTTTATTGTTTCATTTTACACTGATTACACTGAGATAATAACTGAAGTGTCATGTTTGAACAGACAGTATTTTTTTTAATACTGGGAGTGTGTTATCTCATATCTTTTAAAGACAGCAATGAGCACAAGCCCTTTAAAAAAACACACAAAAAGAGATGCATACATTTACATAATCCTCACAACATTTCCTCTTTGCTTCATTGCTTTATGCCTCTGTTAGTTTCTGTTTACTGCATGTAACAACCCATTACTTCTTTCCCATTTTCAATATACTTTGTATTTTGCTGCATTATTTTTCTTATGAAATGTCCACCACAACCACTTTCCATTCTTTTTTATGCAGTGATATTTATTCTAGTACATATTTAAATATCTGGTCTTTAGTATGATTTCTTCTGCGTTCTTTTCTCTCTTTGTATTTTAAATTCACTCACATAAACATGGCTTTACTTCACAGTAAAATACACTGTTACACAAAGGACAACACCACAGTTGTGAGGGTAAGGATGCAGAGCTCACTTGTTACACATCATGTTATCTTGAAGCTGTAGATTGTGAAGACAGCCCTCTACAGAAAAAAAAGACTCCTTCTGGTATCCACAGGTTGTTGAATTGAAAGATGGCTCAGTAGACAGAGATGCTGGCCGTAATAGCCCTCACACCACAAGTGCAAATCTGCATTCTGCTCATGGCTATCTTTGCAAATTAGACGAGCAGAACATAAAACACATCTATGAGCAGTGAGAATCTGAATCCATCATATAACCAAAGAGAATGATAGAAATATGAGAGAAGCCTTTTAGAAGCGAAGGACTGCTCGCACAGCTCCTGTCAATCACTGCAAAGCAAAATCCTGCCAAGGTAAGCGATTGATGAGCACACAGGCAGACACATACCTTACTTTGATAGTGAAAAGAGTGACATTCAGAAAATAGCAGAGATGAGGCAGACAGAGCCAGAGAGCACACACTACACTCTTTCTCTTTCAGCACTCACCCCTCCGCTCGGCTCAACAGCTGCACTGCTCCCATCTCCATATCTCGGCTCTTTCCCTCTTCTTTCTAGCACTGTTTTTTTAATCTATCTATTTATCTATCTCCTCGTTCACACATCTTCCACCTAACTCCTGTTCTCTCTTCCCGGTCCTGGCTGGCCTGGCAAAACCCCTGTCTGTTCATCGGTCTCTGCAGGCTGGGTTTTTATCGATTGCAGCGCAGAAACATCAGATGCCAGGAATGTAGCCTTTAACAAAGAGCAGGCCGTTGCCACAGCAACTACAAACCCCGACTCCCATTCGCCCTATGTAGTCTGCCAATCAAATTAATGAAAAATAAAATAAAAGTAAGGGGGATGGTGTTTTTTTCATTTTCCTTCATTTTCCTTCATTTTCAGATAATTCAAATTGAATATATTCCTAAAAAAAATTGGTTCCAATGGTATAGCAAGCTTTAAGGTGTTTCCAATCTGTCACTCTGGCTGCCTCACTATTTGTCGACCTGTCCTGTTGCCCATCCATCTGGAGCTCTGGTAACTATCTCTGTCTATCTGCCTTATTATCCATCCACAAGCACCCTCCTGTCTTTGCGTATTTATCAGTCTTCCTTTACTTGTCAGCCACCATCTCTCTCTCCCTCTCTCTCTATCTCTCGCTCCCTCTGTGTTTAATAATTACAGTCCAGTTGTCTGTTGCTGCAGCAAGGAGCAGGTCTAGTAATCTGTTGGTGAGTTGAGTGTCAGGCAGCACACAGTCTGACCATGACTCTGATCTGAGAGATGGCATGCACACGAAAACAAGACAGCCTTGTAATTTATTTAAATTCCTTTGAGAAAAAGCGCATGATGGAGGAGAAGCTTCATGCCAGACCACTTTACCTGTCTCTGTAGTTACACTGTAAAAGAAAAAACGAGTTCAGCTTCTCTGAAAGGACACTAAAAATACGGTTAACATATTGATTTGAATGAAGGATTGGCTGCATTTTAAATTTGTAATCCTACAAAATACAAATGATTTACAGAACATAAATAACAAATAAGCACAATGAGGCTTCACATTCAGACGATGATAAACTGGAGAAGACACTCAGAAAAAAACATGAAACCATGTCCTTGGATTTGAATACTATTTGACTGCTTTTACAATTTATAACCTTAAAAATGATGAAGCTTAGATTCTGTGAAGACCGGCAGTCTGTTTGATGTCCCAATCCATACCTGGTACAAAGAGGCCTCTGTCCTGAAGCTGCTTCTGTTTTAAAGTGTAGTTATCTGCCTTACAGACACATCTCACTCTCTGCAGTATCAATAAATGGAATATCTGGCAGTAAGTCATAATATAAGTGAGCCTAAATTGTGGAACAAATGTATCTGTCAACTTCTTCACTATTTAATCAGAAGCATTTAGTGAGAGTCTGCATCGTTTTTTTTGCACTGTGTGACACCTCGCTCCATATGAACCAATGATTTGAGCCTTGCAATGATGAGGTCACTCATGTTGCAGCAAAATGACAATCAAGCTTTCCTGCTATCTTTGTAAAATGAACATAAAGCAGATGGGGAAAAATCTCTTCCAACATTTGTATTAAGTTAGATCAGGAAGCTGCTTTGTTTATGGGAAATGTGGTCTCAAATTAAAGTATTAAAGAACTGATATAACAATGACTTTAATGTTGCATCAATATTTGATTCGCTAATTTATGTATTTTTATTTCCCCGCTTTCTTACTGGTGTTCCGGCTGTGTAAGATGCTTGATTCTGATTGGTCAAAACACCTTGACAAGGGTTATTAACTTTCACTAACATGAGCAACGGAGGCAAACTGATCACACGTCATGTCAAATCAATCCGCGGAAAAGAGTTCAGGTACATTTTGCTTCTGCTTGTTGACACCATAGACCGTTAGGCGAGGTAAAACCGCTAGCTTCTGTTGGCATCATATTGGTAAACAATGTGGCTAAAATGCTACACATTTGCCTCAGTTATTTTAAAGGTGTGTGAACCGCAGAGCTCAGAGAAGAAGGAGAGCTGAATGAGGACAGTTTCATGTTCAATCGACCGTAACAAGCAGATAAGAATCCCTCACCATGGGACGCTAACTGCCGTGAAATCACTGGGACTATTTTTAAAAAACTGTGCACATAGATCATTTTAATCAATGAATTCATCTTATAATCAATGTTTGTTGCAAACGTGTTTATATCGATATGGGAAACAGAATCCTGAAAGGGTGAAGCAAGACCTCTCCGGTTCACGTCGGGGTCTTGTCTCACCCTGTCGGGATTCTGTTTCCCATAGTCAGAATCAGAATCAAAATCAGAAATACTTTATTTATCGCTGGGATGGAAATTCAGTCATTACAGAGCTCTTATAAACAGTATGGAAGAAAGTCAGAATATTAATGGAAGAAGGAATAAAATAAAATAAAATAAAGATCAAATAAAATAGAATCAAATAAAATAAAGTATATACAGAAGCGCAGAATAGTTATTGTTAGCTATGTACAAAAGCTGGGAATTACGGTATTATACACAAAGATGTTAAACTGTCAGGGATATTGCACAGTGTATAGCATGGTTATTGTACGGTTATTGCACAGAGTACAGGATATTGTTCAATGAGAGGGAGGAGTTGTATAACTACCTGCTAATCATACATTATCCCTACTTATTTTATAAGGATGGTGCATATAAATCAACATTTCAGAAAATATGCCACAGTATGCCACAAATGGCTAGTTTCCCTCTGTGGTCTCTAACCAGATGTTAGAATAAACTTCCTAAGAATAACACAATTTTAAAAAATATGCGGGGTAAAACACAATAATTAAGGTAAATCTGATATAAGGTAATATCTAACATGATTTCTCAATATTTTTCGTGGAAGTTCTAATAATATTTTGACATATTTTAAATGTCCTATTGCACCATTGGCCTGTTTGTGTACAGCGATGCCTCTAACCTGACCCCGGCTGACCTTAGTGGCACACGACACACTGCACCGTAAGGGCAAGTTATTGACTCTCTTTAAACCCAGCCATATTTTTAGAAATGCTCGGAGCAAACTGTATCATTGGCAGGATTGAAAACCTACAAGATCCCACAGAATACTGAGCAAATGGTAATGGTGAATAGGGTCATTGAGAAGGGCAGCCTGCAGGGTCGACCGTTTTGGGATTCGGTCCTGCATTGGATTAGAGTCAGTAAAACTGTAGAAAATTTGACAGCCGAAAAAGAGCTGTAGGGTGATGCATGAGTCACTGTGAGAGTGAGAAGGAAAAGGAGATGAAGGAAAAATATAGAGCAGAGTCGAGATAAAACAGAAATACAGGAAGAATGATGAAAGACACACTTAAGAGATTTCATAAAATCCTTGTTTGCATGAGTTGACAGTGATTTCTAACATGACTTCAATCTAGTTAAGCTTGAGAAACAAATTACAGTTCTTTGAGGAGATCTCTGTAACACTGTAGCAACGCTCACAACACATGTTCATTTTAATCTGTGGGCCTATCTGTCAAGATGAGCACCGTTAAATCCCTGTTCATTACCACACTGTTTTTAAAATCTAAAGCCACTAACAGGAGCAGAGCAACAGAATGGCTTGGTTGGACTGAACGGATGAATCTTCAGAACTGTTCTAAACTGCAGTATAGATAGCAATAAAATCGTGAATGAATAAGTAATGAATTTGTTTGGCAGAATGTGTGCATAAGACTTTTCCTCTTGCCTCGAGGTGCTCATTAACTAAATGCTTTCTGTTGTGTCTTTGTTTTGAGTACCTTCTGCAGTGATTCATCTGTAAGTGAACGTACAGTGTCCCTAATATGTGTGGTGTACAGTGCTTTGTTGGCATGCCCAGCTTTTGCGGTAATTGTGCATAAAGTCCTCTACTATAAATCCTCTGCCCACAGACTTGCAAACACGAGACTTTGAATTCATTAACATGGCTATAATTATTCTACACCCAGCACCTTGGAGAGCAGCCATTATCATTTTTTCCACATAAATCTTATTCTGTTCACTCCCACTTTAAACTTTCGGTTTAACCGTGTCTTTCTGCTTTAAAAAAAAAAGGAGGTTCTGTATTTCCTTTAAGCTTTCATTTGTCACGATAGATCAGTTGAGTAGTAAAAAAAATGCACAATGTTAATTCATTCTGTTGTTTTCCATGAAACATTAAACACTCCCTGTGTCTCACTGCCATGCTTTGCTTATCTCCAGATATAATATTGGCATGAATAATGGAATTAGTTCACATGGAAGAGTTCACATGTAGACGATTATTGCCGCACTGTGAGCATATAGCGTAACATACTCTGCATGATAATTGACCTGAAAGGACAGATCTTTAAACACTCCATCCTTTTTTCATCATCCTGTTGATGCACAAACATGCCTCGTTCATTACCTGAGCTTTACAAGAGCTATGATGTACAGTGATCTTGTTGTAATGCTTTAATAATGCAAAACATGAGAGACCCATACTGCATTCATCAAGTTTTCTTTAGAGGAAATTCTCTGTTGTTTGGTCTTTTAACGTCCTACCCTTTGACACAAAACACACAGAAGAGCGTCGGAACATTGAGCAAATTGAGGTGTGGATCGAGCAACAGCACAGGCAACCCTCCCTACTCTCAGTCTAGCCACAGCTCAGTTTAATGATAATTCTCTGTGTATTCAACACAAATACTAACAAGCAAAATATGCATTTGCTATTCTAGGAATTGTGGCGCTCTGCACACCCACCGACCACCCTACAGAGAGCAAAATGTCAGCAGGGTTTTCAGGATGCTGGTGGGATTCGGAAGTTGAACCGTGTTCTTTGTGGCTAATTAGTGCTTGTGCATCCAAACTCTGCCAATTAAACAGGTCCTTTCTGCACCACTGGTCATGTTTCCTCTGAAGCAATGCCTTGTTGAGCCATCAACAGCGTATCCTGTCTTCCACCATGTTGGTTGTTGTATGCCTGCTCTGCTGCAGGATCACAGGGTTATTACTTTACCCTTGCAGTGTCTGGATTTAGAAAAACCCACTTAATACTTAGTATTGCTCAAAGTGATAGACAGAAGAAGGGACGACGTAGTAGTTCTAAAGCGCAGCCCCCAGAACAGAGATAAAGAAGCACAAACTCTCATACTTACAAAGCCTTCATGCTGTAGACATGAATAATGTGAACAATGCTCTCCTCCACCAGAGTATTTATGTCACAAGAACATGCTCTGTGGTTGTGGATTTAAATTTTAGCATCAAATTGTGAAGCAGCTTTTAGAGTTCACCTTTCAGACAGGTAATAATGACAAATGCACGAGGACATCATAACATTTCTGACATGTTCAACCCAACATAAGTTTGTATTAAAACACTTAGATTAACATTAAGACTGAAAGGTTAAGTATGAAAGAGTTTAAATGTACAATCTTTTTGAGCCAAATCGATATTAGAGGTAAAAACTAGGGATGCACCGATCCTACTTTTTAGGTCCTGATACCGATATCCATACCTTGGCTTTGGTATCTGCCAATACCGATACTAGCCGATAGGGTCCTGGTATTGATTTAACAATCTCTATTCCTTAATGTGAGGATAGAATCATGTTTTGCCAACTTCAGGCTTTTCTGACTTGATGGTGAACTGTACCTGGGTTGCAAGTGCTAAACCAGAGGCTGGAATCCCTTCATTTCAAGGATCCTGAACAATTGAATAGAATAACCTGTCAGTTTTTTCACACTTTGAATCCATTAATAGAAGGTTTCCTGCTTCTTTGCAGTCGGCTATAACTGACGTAAACTTCTTCCTTTGGGCACCCATTATATTTTTCAGCCTGACTGCCATCCGTTGAAACATTACGGCTGCACATGTTGCAAGTTTCCGGCGAGTTGTTAGCAAAAGAAGCATGCACCTAAACTGCAGAGCCACTGTAGTTATCCTCCATCATGCTCTGCTGGGTAAAAATCCACAGATCCACAGACAATCCGGCGCTGATGACACAGGAGACGCACATGACTGTTGTAAACACAGAAAAGCATAGAACTGAGATGAATAGATCTGCCATATGGATCGGCTCTATATATCGGCCCCTTGTCACCGATATCCAATCTAGTGCTTTGAGTCCAATCTAGCCGATACCCGATAGCAGGATCGGATCTGTGTATCCCTAATAAAAATACACCTCACAACAACAACAACAGCAACAACAAATTAATCTTTTGAGTTTTAAGGCATACCATCTGTATGGATTAAACTGATCCGCAAGTGATATTAGTGATGGGGCCAGTGGAACACCAGAAAACATGATTATACCAAATATAGTCATTTAAAAAGAAATACAATTAAACATTATTCGGCAGCATTTCCATACAGCAGCATTACAATCTGGTAAAAAACGAGACTTAATATATTATAAACATATAAAAATATGAATATATTTGTCACTATTTAAATAAACCGACAGTTATTGTACAGAGTGTACTAGTTATAAAGTGCCTGGGGTTGAATGACATTTATGAATAATAATAATAATAGAATAAATGTCATATTCAGACAAAGCCCTTATATGTAAAGGATGCAAGTCCTTAGATGACGAAACACCCTTTAAAAAAACAGAAGCAAGACTTTGGAGAAACTCAGGATTGTTTTGTGTGAAAAATGTAAATGAATGTAAGTGCTTGAAATGAAAAGGTGATAAGACACAAATCCTCTCTCTTATAGGTTTGTTTGTTACTTTGCTACCAAAAGAATCCACCATTCATTAATTAATGAACACATTCAAACTAATCTATTAGCATTTTGACTTTTCTCCTCACCCAACATGCTTAATTCTGCAGTAAATAAATAAAAAGTGTCAATATCCATTTAACATTGTAAAAACAGCCCTTATGCTACTTTATATTCTTCCTTAGCACCATTGTCACTGAAGGACAGCCACACAGTAATCATATTTTGTGAAATGATTGCTTGAAAAGACACTATTGCCTCATTTCAATGGCTTCTTAGGTTTCCTGCAAAATGAATAATCAGATTTTCCACGGTTTGTTGACTAGCTTTTCTGGCAACTGTTTTGTGGGATAGAAGGTTTTTTTACGCGCCCTGCCTCTTTTTGTTGCTTATAAATCCGAGTGTTACTTGAAGGACACTCACCATATAAGGTTTCTGTCTAATTTTAGTCTCGGGAGGTAGAACTCATCCATTTTTCATGGTATATGCATACCCGCACTGACTCATAGGCCCCTTCCTCATTCGCCGAAACACAATTTGTCTTAGCCTATTACACTAGATTTTCCTGCATCCACTCTTGTAATGCTATCTCCTGCAAACAAGTTTCATGTAATTTGTTTCAGAACCGCACCACAGCTCAGTTCCAATTTTTAGGGCTTTTTGTGGGATTGCTTCTCAGGGCTTACTCCGGTTGGGGAAGAGGTCATGTTTATGTTCTGTTTAGCTTGTGTGAAATCTTAACAACCACATTAAAACACCAAAACGCTCCACAAGGTCGCAGAAATTCATCCCACAGTGGGTTAAAGATACTTCTGTTCCCTCCTTCAAAACTTTTCCTCTCTCGAGTACAGATGATGCCAAACCACAGCTGCAAAGAGGCCACTTAATAAAGGTCAAGTGTTAACTTACATCCATTCCTTGCATTAAAAATAAAAAGGGGGTGAAAATGCTACTGATGTTTGACGGTCTCTCGTTGTAAACATTTTTATGTACGCCACAAAACTCAGGGGAGGCATTTGTACTGTCCTAGTAGGGCCCTGTTGCAATTATATGGTGCCCGTATCGATCCCGCGTATTGATTAGAGTCTGTCCTTGATTTTAAGATTCAACAGACACTTCTCTGGATTTGTGAGGAAATAGGAACAATTGAAGGAACTCTCATTTGAAAACAGCTGTAAACCTCATGAATGAAGCATTTTTATTTGCTTTCGGAAACAGAAGGCAGCAGAAATGACTAACTTGTGTCTGCGTTGTATTCATAAGAATTAAATCTTTGATATGAGTCATTAAGAACAGCTGGATCCAACTGATGGGGGAGATATAAATATGTATCTAATACGTATAAGATAGAAATATGTTGATTTGGTTGGGGCTCACTCTCTCAAGTCGCTGGTGTAAAATATGGAGCTATTTCATGTGATCTGTTCTGTTGTGATGCAGATAGAAAGTTGAAACAAATCAAACTAAGTCAATCAAAGCAAGAACACATGAGTACAGGCACCAACAAATGAAGTTTGATTTTTATGTCCCAAATCGTTATGTTCACAGTGACTAAAGGAGTAGTACATGTATCTTTCTGTTCTAAATAAATAAATAAAGCTAGAGTAAGGAGAAAATATGATAGTGGGAACCTCTTATGTCCACTACCTTTGGGACACTGCATCATATGAATCATTGCCTTTTCATGGAGAGAAAACATATTGATCTGAACTGATACTAAATATCTGCAGTGAAGGTTGGTACCTAAAGCTAGGGCAAGTTTATTTCAACGCCTCATACATTTTTCTAAAAATCACATATTTCCCAGAAGCTGCATGCACAGAATTTGTGTCTATATGCTCCAATGCATATTGATTTTCCTCAAACTCCCTGGAAAGTCTGCTCCACTGAAGAACTTTGTCAGTATGGGTCCTAATATTTTTCTCTTTATAGCCCAATATTTCTATGGGGTCATTTTCACATATTTAAAATGAGCAATAATAACAAACGTGATAAAACTGTGAAAGTTGAGAGAGCCTTGTTTTCTTCAGATGGATGTTTTCACTTTGATACAGGATTTACGAAGCAGCGATATTTTAACACTGTCAACTGGTCCTTTTTTATTTAGATAAGCTTTATTTTTAATAAGCTGCAGCAGCTTCACTTGGATTAAAAACTTGGTCACTACATTTCAAAATAACCAATTATGCTTTTCATGATGTAACGTGAGGGTTCGATGGGTGGTAGTTGGATCACTCTATTAATAAGAAACAGCAGGATGGAGACAGATAACTTTCTCGAAGCACTTTACTTTAGGCACACTGGATCGGCATAACAACACTTCCTTGTCACTCAATCACATGTCACAGAACCAACCAATGAGAGGCCAGGATGACCGAGCTCCAGGTAAATGTAATTAGAACCACAGAAGTAAATTCAACATGTTTTGGTCCCAACTAGATGACCCTGTAGAAATAATTATAACAACGTACAAACACCAATAATAACTTACATAAACTTGTATGTAAATAGTTACCATATAGATAATATAAACATATTTTAATCTTAACTCAAATTCCAAACTGTCTTTCCTATTAAAACTAACATTGAGTTAAAAAACCTATATCTATTTTAGGCCATTTTTTATGTTTCATATATTAACTGAACCTTCACATTATAGTTTGAAGTCTGAAGTTTTTATTTTATTATTGTGTCATATAAATAACCATACGCCCGGCCTGCAAGGGTTTACAAGACACCATGAATTCACGCAATCCAGGGTCTGAGCGCACAGCATGATCGTTCTTGTAAAGAAACAGAGGAAGACAATTTTAACAGAATACATTTTAAAAAAGATAATGATAAATATAAAATTATAAAAAATACAATAAGAAAATAAAAATGCACATTACTTAAAGACAAAATTAGCAAGTATTAAATGAGAATACTGAGTCGTGGTACCGACTGAAAAAACAGGAGTAAGAAACCTCCTCTTACTGGTTTAAATGTATTAAAAGCCCATTTTTAGTAGTAGTCATGATTTCTATTTGCCTGTGCTATAAAACAGATTTTCACTCTCCTGTCACTCATCATATGAATATGTTTTTGGCTTAGATTTAAAATATATGAATAGCAAAGACCACAGAGCGGCTGCAAATATTTCCTGTTCTAATTTCAGTGTGAACTGGAAGTTTGAACTTTCTTTAAGACCCTCCTATCATTTCCCTGGAGAGCTGTTTAGTTAGCGTCATCTCTTTTTAAATCAGACCTTCAGCAAAGGATTAAGCAGCCCTCACCGGCACTGAATGATATGTGAGGATTAGCACTTCCGCCTGTCATCAAATCATTCTGACGGATTACCAATTTCTACCTTCATTCCCAAGAATTCAGTCTAGCTGTGGAAGCATTGAAGTCTGTGTGACAGTCAAGGTGACATTGGAATGAAAGGAGAATGTCATTTTTCTATCAACCCTTTGTAGCAGTGTGAGGCTCGCCGCGCAGCCAGAACAGCCTCAGCTTGATGGACACTAAGTAGGGGTTGGAAATTGACAGCATGAGTATAAGAAGTCAGCAGGTCTATGTTCTGGTGAATGAGTAAATCAGTATCAGGTCAAAGGTCAGGGGCCCAACACTGTATCCACACCCTGAGGGGCCTCCTGACTGGTTAATCACATCATGGCTCTACACACGTCACTTCACTCCACAGGCTGAAATCTCCTCTCTCTTAAACTGACTGACGGAAGCAAAACAGTTTCGATACCCGAGTGCTATATAAAACACTACCTCTCAGGTTACTGCTGAAGACATTACAGCTCATCTTGACTCCTCATTTCATTTTTAAATCAGTTTTCTTAAATATCGTGTCTTTAAGGACATAGGCAGCCTGTGTGAAAGTTTGAAGCTTACAGAGTGGATATTTATTGTTGGAACGCCCCTCGAGAGTGTCAGTTCGGTCTCCCCTAAAGTTTTCATGACCAGACTTTTGCTATTTGACTTTTTCATGTATTTATTTTATTCAAGGTACTTTCCAGAGCAGGGGTAAATCTGACAGACTGATGTTTCAACCTGCAGAGTTTAGTCTGGGTGCTTGCTGTAGAAGTGCTCCGCCTGTGAGCAACATAAAACTTTGTAATGGGATTTTTTTCTTCTGAAACCAGACTCATCAGACTCCTCCCTGTAAAAGCAACGGCTGATATTTGGGTTTATTTAAAATATATTTCATGTTAAGAATGGGTGTGCATTTTCTAAAAATCTTCAAATACTGTGGTTGCTGATCAGTGAAAATGTGGCACTGTTTAGATTAGATTTTTGTACTGAACATATTTGGAAATATGAGAAAATCAACAAAAAGTTGGAGCTGCTGTTGATCACAACAACTCAACTTCTACTTTTATACCCTAACAGGATACAAAGTCCAGCTTCCTAGATGGAAGTTTGAGTTAGGTTTGACTACCTTGTTCCTTTATTTCGCTGTCTTCATAAATAAAACAGTCACAAGGCATTGCTATGGTCATGTAAGAATGGGTGGTATCACTACCCAACCTCATAAGAATGGCCCAACATGTCAAGCAGGAGGTAGAGTCCGGTCCTTCGATCTTATTTCTCTCTCTAAGGGATAATGGATTGTTCCAGACGTGGCAGGACATCTGTGTACGTTTGGTGAAGCTGCTTCATTGTTCCTTCAGTCCACATTTCAGATGCAGCGTCCAACAGTTACTGTAAATCTTGTTGTTAAGAGGTCAAACAAACCAGCTGCTCCTGGATGTGCCAAACACTCGCCTAATAACAAGAGGTGATTGAGCCTTTACAGCAGCTGGCCCCAATCTCTGGAATAGCTTACCACTTCAAAAATGATTGAAGGTTTAAAATCATCATTGAAGACTCATCTGACCTTCTCCTCGAAATGAGAACATTAATATCCTGACAGATTTGACTATTTTATATAAATATGTTGTGTTGTTTATTGTTGTCTTCTTGTACTTTTTACCTTGTGAATCACTTTGGCCAACATTAGTAGTTGTTTTAAACGTGGTATATAAATAAAGTTGACTTGACTTGACTGGACAATGAAAATGTAATCATCTAAGACATTAATATCCTAGTGACCAGTGGAAAAAATTCAAATAGCTTTATTTATTTGACTGTTCAAATTTAACAGGACTTTATCTATAATGAAGCAACAGTGAATGGATGGAGTGCTTAACATTCTTGCTTGATGCAGGAAATTTCACTCTCAGTCAACTGTTGGATCAAATAAAAAAAGCCTGAGCACCATTTTCAAAAAGCTAAAAAATACTTTAGAATAAGTTTAAAAGAAAAGCCTCCATAATCAGACCTCCTGCAATCAGACTGTCTAACTCCAACACTAAATTCTAACCAATTCACAAGTAGCTGTGCAGATACTCTAAACATCTCTTATCAATGCTGTGCAATAACTCAGTAAGAGTGTTTTTTTCACAGGCTTTGCTCACTGCATCATTCACTGCATATCATTATGGTACATACTGTGCGTGTTTAACAACCTGGTGCATTTTTCCCTGTGCAACAACTAAACTACTTACAAGTAAGTTTACCTTGAATTACTCTATTTTGCCCCAATGGGGATCAATAAAGTCTATCTTATCTTATCTAATCTTTTAAGTTCCATCAGTGTTGCACTATAGTCACCAGGAAAGATCAAACGTATCTTTAACTCTACATTTACCTCTTCTTTGTTCGGAAGTGCTGCTGCAACAGAAGCAGTGACTGCAGCATCCTGTTTGTGGATTTCTAACTACAGTTGTGACAAAAGCCCGAGGCTCACTGTGACTGAGACAGCAAGTCTGTCCTGTGATTTGTTAAAGCCAGAATTCCGCACCACACTCTTAATGTGACAGTAGAAAATTGATGTGTGTGTGTGTGTGTGTGTGTGTGTGTGTGTGTGTGTGTGTGTGTGTGTGTGTGTGTGTGTGTGAAAACTGGATGCTTTCACAAAATAATACCTGCCTCTTACACCTACTGCATAATTGGCTGTCTGCAAACATACCTGGAAATTGGCAAAGTGAAGCCTCTTGAGAAGAGTGCGGGTTTGGATCAGTTCAATGTTCTTCAGATTTAATCCCAGGCTAGCTCATATTCACATGCATGAATATTCCATAACATTATGCAGTATTATATCCACTTGAAAGCCTTAAGCCAAAATGAGAAGGAACATTTCCACCAATGCACAAGTTTAAAACGTCTGCTGGAACCAAGAGGGGTTTGGATCGAGCTTTAACTTTAACAGTGTAGTACGTGTAGTCATTTAACTGACTGGTATCCTAAAAAGCAAATCCCCCTGGTGAAACCTAGTTCAAAGACCCACTGGTCAAAAAGCAGCAGAAAATAATAATTCAGCTTAACTCCTTAAGGACAAACTCATGCCAGGAATTTTTTTTCATCCTTCTTCAAAGTGTTTCTCTGAGCAACAGCTAAGCTATCCTATTATTATGATTCTTACAAACTGTAACCTTCAAGGAAACCAAGCATTTACCAGAAATTCAATACAGCTGAGGACAAAAGGGCCTCTGTGGCAGTGTCTGTGTCTAACAGGATGGAGGACTATGGGTGGCTCACAACCATTAGCACCTCATCTATTTTCTATCATTGGAACACAGAGGGGCTGAGTAAATAGTCACGGCTGCTCCGACTACCGACTTTCTGAGCAATGGATATTCCCCTTTACAGGTAGTATTTCAAATCTGGATTGAATTATATTTGTAATCCAGTTTTTTTTTTTTTTTACATTAAACACAATTCATAGATCTGTACAGGTGATGCTGGGCACTAGAACTTGTAAAATGGTTGTGAAAAAGCCCACCTAGAGTAATTCTGGAAAGACATTTTCCTTTTCAAGTTGAGGATTTATTTTTGTCCTTTGCATTAATATTTTAAAGAATCTGATCTGAACATTTGTTTTTTTTCCTCTTTGTGAAGAGTACTTGTTGAATATCCATCATTAACTGTTACCATGTTGTTGTTTTTTTATGTTTTGTGGCAAATGATCAGACTTTCAGATAACAGGATTTTTGGATGAAGAAAACATCTAAGCAGCTTTTTTTTTGGAACATAAAATGTGAAAATAACACATGCAGAGATATCCACTTCTGAGATATGAGTTGTTTTGCAAACTATGATCGAGTACAGCAGAGACCCAGTGATTGAGGTCCTATCCATGAGGAAATGCTGAGTGCACTTAGCACATGTCGTAGCAACCTGAGTGCACCCAGCTCCTGCCCTCTTTTTAATGATCCATTGAAAGTGATGAATGGCCGGAAACAATGCAGCCACTTAGTGGCTTGTAGAAATAGTGTTCTTACTTTTCAGAGAACAATTAGAAACAAATTGCTTGATTAATTCCCTTCAATGGTTTGTAGTTCCAAAGCTGCTTGGTGGGAGCAGAATTAACTGTAGTTATTTTTTCTTTTCCATTTAAAAACTGATCCACCACAAACTGTAGCCTCGAGAGGTTACATTGCAATGCAGCAACAAGATATTTTTAAAGATGTGATTCTGTATGCTGTAGGAATCATGCCCGAGTCATTCTGTGCAATTAGCTTAGAATTTACAGTTCGGAGAAGAACAAGGCGAACAAGCCATCTCAAGGGAAAATGGGTGCAACAAAAAAAGGTCAATTACAACAGTGCCTCACTACAAAGATCCCTTAAAGCACCAAAGGATAACAGTCATACATACTATGGAACAGTGGGAATCTCTGAGGGTGGTATCAGAGACAATTCTCCTGTGAACTGGGACCTTTGAAAAAGGTTTAGTGAGGCAGCAGAGTTATGACTTCAGTGCAGTGATCAAGCAGTCATTCTTTCTCTGATGAATCAAAGTGTGAGCCTCAACAATTAAGCATCAAAAATACAGGACAGAAGAGGCTGTTACTCACAACATCTATGTAAGCTTCCAAGTTTATAAAGGTGTTTTATTAAGTTTATTCTTAGAACAGAAAAGGTGATACAAGCTAATGAAGAGAAGATTAAAAAACAGCAGGGCGTGTGGAGGAGGGTTATCTCACCAGTGTTGAGAAAGTTCACACTAAGAAGAGCTAATTCAATGTTCAGCTCACACAAACTTAACTTAACAAGTTCACATTCAGTCCATTGTTTAAATATGAACTAAGCTCATGGTCCAAAAAAATGAACGGGTTCAGGTTTTTATTTTAGGTGCGCCTACATTCTCTTTTAGAAGAGCCTCCTATTCTTCAGCCCCCAGTCAATGACATTCCCTAAACTAAATAATAATTTTATTCTACCACGGAATCACAGAAAGATATTAAGTTTAAAAAGCAAGGAAATCCAAATTAAACATAAGGAAAAAAGCAGCAACTTTGAACACTCAAAAACACAAATATACCTATAATTCTAATTCTGGAAATGTAGCTAAAGTTTCCGGCTTTAACCTCTAAATGGGAAAAATCTGCTTCATAATAGATGATGTTGGTGAGATGTTTTTTAAGTAAAAGGGCTAAGGGTAAAGAAACACTGAACATGCAAACAGGAGTAGTGAATTATCCTACTTTCTCATAAAGCTACACCTCTCTAAAAACATCCAAGTTTTGGCTCATCTGGATCAGTCCTGATTTGTTCATAAAACTCTTTTAAATGTTCACAAGTGTTTGATTCATCTTCAAACTATATCTGAAGTGCTAGCAGCATAAGCCATGCCTTCAAATACAGTGTTGGAATAAACCAAAAAAGATTGGTTTAATAATTCTCAGTTATTTCAAAAACAGGGAAATGTCCTGACATAAGGTGTCCTTCAGTTGGGTAAATGTTAAGAACATTTCTAAAAGTTTCTAATATGGATGGGCAATGATTATCGAATATTCAAAATCGTTCACATAGTAAAAATCGTAGAGTTCCTTTGAATATTTTCTCATTTTAAAAGTAAAAATTGTCATCGTTTTCTCAGGTGCCTGGTTATAATACGGTATTATTTGAATAATCTTTGAATAGAAGCCAATGATTATTGAATTGTCACAGTTATCACCTGCCACACCTGCTCAGCCTCTCAGCCCACTACATTTCCACTCCCCTTCGTTTACCTGAACCACACTCTCCTCATTAAGCCAACACAAATCACCTGTTTCTCATTACCTGCTGCCAGTATTTAAGTCCCGGTTTCAGCTCACTCAGTGCCAGATTGTTCTCACTGCAAATGCAAGACTCTCCAGCACTTTTCCTCGGACTGATCTCCCGGTTTCGACCCTGCCTGTCCCCGACCTTCCTTCCTCGTTTCTGCCCTGGTAACTACCTCAGCCTTCTGTCCCCGACCAAGAGATTTGCCTGCTCCTCGTCTGTTTCCAGCCTGATCCTCCACACAGCGAAACCAGCTTCAAGACTGTTACCTGCTGTTTCCTCTGGGCTCCAGTGTGCTGCTTTTGGGTTCACCCTCACACCCGTAACATGAATAGTATTTTGGCTTGAAATGCCCATCCCTTGTTTCCAGTTAGTTTGTGATAAAAGTTGAATGAATAAAATTATTTTTAAAAATGAGCGGAGGGAGAACTATTTTCTCTTATGAATTAGAGTAATGTACTTGCAAACACAGTTCTTCGTCATCGTACATAACATCAAAGCAAAACCAAGTCCATCATTGAACTGTTCAGATCACAGTCAGGTGGGCGGCCTACACTTCATCTTGGCATCAGAATTTAGCAGATGGCTCTTTGACTGCATTAATAAAGTCTGTTTTCCACTTTATTTACTGCTAAAACACCAACGTAGGTTTTAAATGACAAAGTTTGGCCCTGTTTACACCTCACCAGTAGCACTTGTACTGCTGGCATTAAATGTGGTCCACTAATCTGCAGGGGATCTCTTGAAATTGCTTTTCACTTCCCCACTCAACATGCAAACAAACATTTACATCATTTTTCATCATAAAAGATCAGCTAATAACAAAAGTGTGATGCAGCTAGCATCAGAGGGAGAGAGAGGGAAGTTTGATAGCTGTGCCAACATGATGTGAAGACTTTCTTTGATTGTGTGAAGCCTGGTGTTACTCTTCAGTTGTGTGTGTTAGCAGTAAAGAGCAGAAACAATACTACATTTTGAGTCTCAGAAAAAAAAGACAGAAAAATACTGTACATCTGGATTCCATTTTATGTTTGCCTTTTTTATGGAGGACCGTGTTATTATAAACAATGATAAACACTTTATAGGCAACATCTTGCAACAGCATTGCTCTGGTTGTGAAGACTAGAGAGACACTGCAAGTGTGCCTGAATATTCCCAAAAATAAGGTCTTCCACTTAAGGTCAGAAATGCAGAGCAGCTCAGAAATATCTTGTAAATCCATCCATGACCTTGCAGGTATATATATATATATATATATATATATTGTAGTAACATCAGGTAACAAGTAAGGAGCAATATAACCCTAAAATGTCCTAGTGATGATTCTATATTCAGATTAAACTATGATTAATAACCTGTCCACCATATTGGACATCATGCATAGTGCACAAATTGTGATTATATTTATGCTACTCTTGAAACTTTGCTGTTTTTGAAGTTACTTAATTTGGATTCCTGTAAATTATTAAACTGGAAGTCGCAGAGTTCAATATCTTTTTGCAAATCATCAGGCCAGTTTCATTCAATTTGTTTGTATGAGCAGAGCTTAAGTCCAAATTCAAATAGATGCTCTCTAATGAATATTCGCTGTCTCATGAAATGTCTGCTGTTGTGCTGTTCTTGACGCCTCCAGGCAAAAACAGTTGAGGTGGTTTGATCTCCTCCTCTAGATTATTTCTTCAAGACAGAAAACTTTCAAAATTAAATTTAAGAACTCAAATTCATTCTCTCCATCCCTGCAGACATGACAAACAAATATGGATTTGCTAAAGGAAATATATTTGAATTATGCTGTTCATGCATAAAGGTAAAATGAAATATTGCATAAGGATTTGAATAATGTTCACTCAAGTGGCCACTTCTATAACTTTATCAAAATTGTTAATAAATGAAAAAATATGAATTTCACGTTATTTTGCATTTCCTTAAAAGTAAGAAACAACTTTTAAATAATGTATTTCATAATTCATATGTTAGAGTTGTAAATTGGGGATTTGAATGACAGTATAAACTGTTTATGTTAAGTCAGAAATAGTCTAAATTTGTTTTTTGATCCCATCAAGTTTTGAAGATTAGCACAATTTTGGAGAAAACTGCATAAGCAAGTAATAATCCACAATTGAGGAAATAAAATAACCCCAAACTTTAAAACTTGTGTTGAGAGGATACTCTAAGGACAAGGGAGTCTCTTAGCTCTTGTTAGCAGAACCACTTCATCTCATAAAACCAATCTATAACACAGCCTTTATTAAATAATTGCATCTACAATTACAAAGCCAAGAGTAGTAACAAAAGAATAATGAGTAAGTAATAGTCAGAAGCAATATTTACTGTATCTATACAGGAGAATTTAAATATACAACTATAGTGATTGTAAAAAAAAGTTACTGTCACTGCTAACACTCTGCCTGACATTTACACACAGATGGCCAAACTACACAGATGTTATTGCCTTTTTATTTCTGTGGAACAGAAAACTGTATTTTAAGAAGTTAAAGGCAAAGGAGAGGTCCCTGTAACATTTTACAGAAAAGTGTTTTTAATATTACCATTGACATTTACATTTACCTCACCCTGCGGAGAGCAAAGTATACTCGTCTCTACAGCTCACAGTTTTGTGTGAAAGCACGATGCAGTGTGCAAAATAAGGGACAGCCTTCTCCTGCAGTGGATCTGTTTTTTTGTGGATCTGCACTGCTGTGCTAATTAATCCCCAAAGCAGCTGACAAAAACAGTGAGAAGGACTTCTTGCACATTTTGCCAGATTAGGGAAATGCAACACATTCAGGATGTTCTCTCTTCAAATTGTGACTGTCCCAACAGCACTTCTCTGTTAGCTTAGCGTGCCATTCAGATTGCTCTGCAGAAACATCTCTCTCAAAACACTTTGTGATTTAAGTGCATTAATGCAAGAATCTTAGCGCGTTAAGGTGAATGCACTGGCTTTGACAAACAAGCATAAACATCAAATAACTTAAAATGCACAAAGTTTGCATTAATGCAGCGCTCAGCAAGTTCATGTTGAGTTCAACTTCAGCCTTCAAATCCCTGTAAACATCAGGGTAGGCACCATCCTATTTTTAAAACTTGGGTACTTTTCAGTGACTCTGAAGTTCTGCTGAATGTTTAGAGATGTGAAATTTCCTCAGAATAGAATATTGTTTTCGTATTTTTGGTTCTGTTCATTCTTTTATGTTGGGGAGACTTTGTTTCATTTTGGGTCTGACAAGAAATGTTCCAAGAACAAAAAAAAAACAAGAAATAATTGGGTTTATCTTTATTTTGGTTTGACTGGAGCATCCATTGCTCAGTGACAGAATTAACATCTTTACAACCATCACTCTATGTTTGCAAAACATAGTTTGCAGCTCAAATAACACATGATGGGATGTGGATAACTCTAGACACAGCCCAGGGAACTTTTCAATTATGTCTCCATGTGACATTCTTGGTAATTAGAATTTTACACCAATTTAGTTTTCTAACACGTCTTAAAGAATCATATTTTTATGACTTCCAGCAGTTTAACTTTTCTTCTTACCGCAGAAAAGTTGAAGTGTATTCTTTGCTGTTGTCAGTTCACAATTACTAACAGATATGGGACACGGAGCCCTCAACTAGGGATGCTATATAGCAAAGTTTCAGGAGCAGGACCACACCTCAACCGCGTCTCTTCTGGCACTCTTATAAATTCAAACCTATCCTTCTCCTCCCCTGTCGTTCTCAGTTTCCTCACCACCACTTTTCTTGCTATTTCTTTCTTTCCCTCTAAAAGGGAGCTAATTGTGCCGAGGAGCTTCAGTGGATCAACTAATAGGCTTCCCCAAACCAGCAACAACGAGAAGTTAAACATCAAATCCAGAATCACTATTCCAATAAAATAAATAAAATCAACAAAACATGGTATACCAAGAAGCTAAGTGTCAATCTGTGATAGCCCCAGCAGTATTACAGCCTGGATGAAGAGGTACAACCAATTCTTCCACTAAGAATCATTATTGGCTTTAAAAACCAAGATGGTAACAGACACAAACAAACAGGCATTGATATTTTCAGCCTGGTGGTAACTGCCTTTGCAGAACATTGGAAGTTAAGTGAATTTACTTTTTTGCAATTTTCTTCATCTCACTGTCTCATCTTGAAAATACACTTCTGCACAGTGAGATGAAGTGAAAATTATCATTGATCAATAGTCATTTGTGAACTTTATATTTTGCTCCCATGATGCCAGGACCCTGTACTCAATGTTGAAAGATCCGGGATAAAAAGTCAACAACTGCTGATCAGTGGAGCTTCCTTTGACTGCTGCTTGGTTCCAAACCTCTATCAATGCATTAAACGTGTAGTGGATATCTGCTGTCTTCTTTGCTACTGCTAGGCATCTGCTTACTTATTTTCATAACCCTTCTTAAGTAGGGATGCACCGACCCAACTTTTTAGATCCCGATATCCATACCTGGGCTTTGGTATCTGCCGATACCGATACTAGCCGATCTGATCCCGGTATTGATTTAACAATCTCTATTCCTTAATGTGAGGATAGAATCATGTTTTGGCAACTTCAGGCTTTTCTGACTTGATGGTGAACTGTACCTTTGTTTCCAAGTGCAAAACCAGAGGCTGGAATCCCTTAATTTCAAGGATCCAGAAAAATTAGATCCAATAACCTGTCAGTTTTTTCACACTTTAAATCCATTAATAGAAGGTTTCCTGCTTCTTTGCAGTCGGCTACAGCTGACGTAAACTTCTTCCTTTGGGCTCCCATTATATTTTTCAGCCTGACTGCCATCTGTTGAAACATTAGCGCTTCACATGTTGCGAGTTTCCGGCGGAGTTGTTAGCAAAAGAAGCGTGCACCTAGACCGCAGAGCATCTGTAGTTATCCTCCATCATGCTCCACCGGGCAAAAATGAACAGACAGACCGGCGCTGATGATGTAGGAGACGCACATGGCTGTTGTAAACACAGAAAAGCATAGAACTGAGATGAATAGATCTGCCATATGGATCGGCACTATATATCAGCCCTTTGTCACAGATATATGATCTAGATTTTTGAGTCCCGTCAAGCCGATATCCGATAGCAGGATCGGATCGGTGCATCCCTATTCTTAAGTAACGACACAACAAAGTTTTACGTGTGGAGTCGGCTCAATGACCTAAATGCACACGGTAAAACAACCGTGAGAACAGAACACTTCTTACTTAAAATACTTCACTTCCTGTTTCTTAGTCACATGACTACTGGAGCCTTGTAAGACTGCAAAACTAACAGGTTTTAAATACAGGAAATAAAACAGCGAATATTTCACAATACTTTCCAAAACTAATCAAAATGTTCATTTCCCTGTAAACAAACAAATTATATAATTAAAATAGTATTTTTTATTTATCATTTTTTAACATTTTTAATAAAAAAATTATAAGTTGGAGGGGGGTATTTCCTATTTTTGTTTAATTCTATTTTTGTCTGTCTTTTTCTTTTTTCCAGAAAAGATTCTTTCACCCAAAAAATGGCTTTATTGTCTATCAACAGTACACACTTCATTATGTTTGTATCATTTATATTGTTTGCCTTTTATTTAAAAATGTAAATAACAAAAACATTTTAGAATATAAACAAACGTGTCATTGTAAAATGGCGCTCACAAAATGCATAATTCAACTAATACGTAATATTTAAACCAAACAACTTACAGAAGTACATACATTTACAAACAAATCAAATGCTAGAGTTCTTAATTGAGAGGCAGCTGTGCACACTACCATCAACTCAGATGCTCAGTGTGGCAGCTGCACAGTATGTCTCTCCAATACTGTCATCCTAAAAGCCACTAAAGCTGTGGCTCTGGCCCTCAACCAGCCACATGGCCCCGCGGCAAGGAGTGTGCTCTCAGACTGAGGATCAGCTAGAGAGCTGGCGTCTGCACAACAAGACAGCTGAGAGGCCAGAGGCTTCACAACTGGAAACATGCAGGCCTGACGCTCCACTGTTGGTTTAATGGTGTTCGTGTTCTTTGAAGTGCTTTATGATGATAACTGCTTGAGTGCATTAAAAGCAGCTCACTTGGCCGCTCGTTCTGACAGGGTAGTTACAGCAGTATAGCAGGTGTTCCCTGGGAGCAAAGCTTTGTTCCCTGCCTGGACAAACAACCTGTTTCTATCTGTGCTCACTGTTTTATTTGTGTTATTACTAAGCACTCCTGCAAAGCCATCCTGCATCCTGTCACAGAGGTGAACAAAGCCATATTGACCATCCAAGATTGAAACAATATTTGTTCAGAAATGAGCAACAGCAACCGGTGTGGCTCCCTCCATCATACATGACAGGCAATCAGCGTTTGTTTTTATTACCGCGCATATGATGTGGGGATATCAGTATGATTTGTTTTTGTCTATCACCTGGTGGCATTTATTACACCCTGGTTGGGCCAACAGATCTAACATGTAAAGTGTCAATTTAAACTAGAGTGTTTTATTGCCCCAGTCATAGAATTTTGATGTTGCACCATAAAAACATTTTATAGATGTTGCCTTGTCTTTGCTTTGCAAGGCTGTGGATAGTTTTGGAGTACCTAGTGATGTTAAATGTACATTATATATAACTGATCCGAATGCATCATAAATAAACAAACCATATCCAAGAAACATAATAACATTAAAGTCAAAGGCAGGAGAAAATCTGACTAGCTCTCACTTATGCACTATAAAGAACATCCAAAATGCTCTTTTGTTGACTTTTGAGCTTCATCCTGCTCTGTAATCCTATTCAGCAAAATATTTGTAATCTTATCTTTCCTATTTCTCCTTCCCTTTGTGTTTATTTCATCAACCCCTCTGGGTTCTAATGTCAACCTCTTACCTGCCAAACATGTCACCTTTTTTCTTACACACCTGTTTCTATAACATATATATATATATATATATATATACACGGTATGTGACGGTATGTGACTGCAGTGCATTAGAGATGGTGGGAGGCTGAGCAGGAGAGGTCGGAGGAGCTAATGATAGAATATGGGCCAGATGCAGGCAGAACTCCTAGTGATGCCGGGTCTCACTGTTAAAATAAGCAACAACATGGGGAGAGAGCAGGGGGAGGGGAGGAAGGTGTCAGGTACTCTGGTATTGTCTAATCAAATCTTTGCTTTTGGCTTGTGCCTATATTATATCGTAATTGGCTTTGTATTTAATTCCTCTTTCTTATTTTAGTGTTAACTATAAAATAAGAATATAGGATTAATTATGGTTTTCTAAGCTATTGGAAATCATCAAGTCACAAAAATGTCATGCATAATATTTATTTTTTTCCAACAAAGTAAAATGTTTTGCGTTTTTTGTAAAAAAAAATAAAAAAAAATGCATGCAACCCTTAATAAAGGTCCAAACAGGGTTGGTCTTAATATTTATTAAGTGCTGTCTTCAGTTTCAAAGCTTGGGCATTATTATACATAAGAAATGTCTTATTCAGCCATGAGGTCTATGGGTCTTTATTGCTATTATGAAGAGGATTGTCTTGAAAGAGAGAGTGCAACATAGCATGTTGTTATTGGGTTGTCTTCGCTGACTTAAATTTGTTTGTGTTTAAGTGCACTGTGGTGCTAAATAACAAATGATTTAGTTATATATATGGATAATGTATGGTTAGCAGGTCGTTATCATGTCAGGGCCTTGTTTCGCCCTGTTGGCATTCTATTTCCCATAACCACCTGCTCACCATACATTATTCCTCGTATTACCCGGCTACTAACTTAAAATACAAACGTGTTGGCAAAAAACATTGATTCAAAGATTATTGTACTGATTTTAAAGGATTGATGTATACAGATTAAAGAAATAGTCCCAGTGATGCGTTAGCGTTCATGGCGTTCGTGATTCATGGCGGTCGATGCCATAACTCTTTTCCATGGATTGATTTGACATGACTTGTGATCAGTTTGCCTCTGGCGTTGCTTATGTTAGTGAAAACTAACAACCATCAACAAGAGGTTGTCAAGGGATTTTGACCAATCAGAATCAAGCATCTTACGCAGAAAGAAAGCCTGGTAATAACATGCTAACAAGGTTAATTGTTAAAAGGTGACAGTGTTTTGGATATTCTAGCTGCCTGTGAGAAACAATCAGCATGCTATAAGTCCTTGTTAGCTAACACACAGGCTGACTGAGCTTGAATAAAACACTATAAAGAAAAAAGATCCAGAGCTGAAAAACATCTTCCAGAGACACACACAGTACTGTAATGTGTTAATTAATTCACCGCTTAAAAGAGGGAACCTGGCTCCTCTTTCACACTGTGCTCTTAAATAATGAAGAAACAGGCTTCTGAGGAACAACTAATGTTATACTTCCTCTGGGTGTTGATGACAGAGGACTGCAGGCGCACGCTGACCTGAGGACACCATTGTGCTCAAAGACGGTTTCCCTTTTATTGGTATCTCTTACAGGAGTGTGTCCTCCAGAGACCTGCCTGTTGCTTCATTTTCCCATTTCTGAATGGAGAGGATGTGTGCTTTTATGCGCTCTTGACATTGCTTAGAGTTGAGATGTTTTATATATAGCAGCAGGAGTGACAAGCTCTTACAAACATTTTGACTTTAAGCACCTCAAAGATGTTTTCAGCGAATTGTCGGAGGAACCAGGAGCTGTTTCCTCCTGCATGTGCGATGTTGCAACAGAAAATACAGATCCTTACAACCACTTACATTAGAGCAACAAATAACCTCATAAGTTATTAATGCAATAACTGCAGTGGTGCTCTCCAAGGCACCATTGTGTATCGTGAATACAGCAGTTAAAATGAAATATACGAGAGAGTACTGACAACATATCACATGTCTAAATCCCAGTTATCAAAGTGTATTTGATAAAAAAACACACTGATCTTTTCAATACAACCTGTGCTGTAGGTCACCTATAAAAAGACACAATGTAAATCAGCATAGCGTCTGTTCTTATCCTTCTATCTCCAACTCTGATCTGGATTGATGCTCAGAGGTGTTCAATTATTGTGTGTGAGCATTCATAGAAGGTTATAGTACATAAAATACAAGTTATTGATTTCCTGATGAAAGGCCTGCGATACTATTGGCTCTTATTGCCGTCTGCAGTCATGGTTGTGATGCAGTTTGACTGATTACATATTAACTTACTATAAATCAATACTACGCTTGTTGTTTCAAGGGGATTTACCACTTAATCTGACATGACTTTACTGTGTTTTTTGCACATTAGCATTAATATATATATTTTCTTTTTATTACCATAATTCTGATATTTATGATGATGGTAATGTATATGTTCGAGACCACGACTTTGTATGATTATGACTTGTTAAAAATGTTATTTATGGTGTTTGCCCTCTTGTTTTATTAACATGCATTAAGCACAATCTTGTTCACATCCACACACAAATGTTGGATATTAATCATCTGTAGAAAATAATGCATTTTTGGCAGCTTTGATCCAGTTTTGGCTTCACCCTCGGTAAAAAACAAAAAGACAGAAGCAGAGTGACGTGTGCATTTATGCTGAGAAGAAAGCTCAATAGAGCATGTGCAGAAGAAGGTGCAACATACCTGAACAAAAAGTAGGCCATCCGAGCGCTGAAACATAATTCTGCTCTAGTGAATTTCCCACGCACAACTGTTACATTTTAATCATGCACTAGAGACAGGGAAACCTTGAGTTTGTTGAAACTGACGCCTACAGATACCTGCATCTGCAATTCTAATCACACTTGCAAAGGGCTTTACAGACTATCCTTGTCTTTCCTGTCAAAATAAAATTTGTCTCCGCTGACAACCAAGCGCTCCATATTTTGCTGCATGGCTAATATGTTGTATGGCTACATCTGAAGAGAGCCTTCACTATCCTATTACTTTGAAAAGTCTGTATCAGAATAAAGGCCCCAAGAGTCGACTACTGTTCTACTGTGGTATCTGTTTTCTTCCATGATTGTTTGTTTGCACTGTTGGATGTACTCTGTACGTTCTTAGTTATTCTATTTCACTAAAGGGATTTGTTAAACCCTTTATCCGACAAATTATTTACATTTCAATCCAGATAAATGAAACATAGATCAAAGATGGTAAATACCTGATATACACTTGGTTGTAAACCATTGGTTTCAAGTTTGGCATTTGACTGCCTACATTTTGGTTTTCTGGAGCCAGAAGCAATCATACAATCTAAGGAAGGGGGCACTGATGCAGGTGAGGAGCAACAGGTTGATAAATAGCAAGTAATCACAACTAAACCAGTCGATAACAGTCCTGTCAATGGATATTGACCTATAAAAAATATGGCATTTCTGAAATTGATTTATATCTTTTCATCACATCAACTAAATTATGGCATCCTCGCCTGCTTCGTGTTTTTGCCTCGACTTAAATTCTTTAAGAATTATGGAAGAAAAGGTTCTGTATGAAACAAACACTAGAGCTGAATGATACACCTATTTAATTTTGTAGTTATGATTTTTTGTATTTAATATTTTTCTTTGTTTAACTGCTTTCTTGTCCATTCAATTTAATTATAAGGTAACAGTAGTTATGTTATGAACAATGGATGTTTTTGTTGGGCTTTACAACTGACAAATGGACTCTTAACACTTTGGGATTCTAAAGCAGCTAATGAAGCAGGTATATTTTCAAAACGAAGAATTTTCACGTAAAAGAAAGTTAAATTTCCGGTTGTTTTGTACATTTTATTCTGTGCTCACTGTAAGATAGTGTGATGGAGTCCTGAATGCCTTCAAGTAATCTGTATTTTTTAAATAAATAATAAAGACAGAATAAGATAATGGATATTTGATGTTATATAATTAGAAATGTGTTGCAAAGAATTAGCCTACCCTCCTTGAAGTTATCATGAATAGATAAATCAACTACAGTAACAGAAAATGTGGCATTTCCATATAAAGCATGTTGGTTTATTTTTCCTCTGCCTGTACCCTCAAGTGCAGTCTTTGCACTTTCACATCTTCTTTGTTTTCTGCACCAAAAGTTACTGCTTGGCAAAACACTCAGTGTTCCATTCATCCTTGATCTTAAGAATCAATTTTTGGAGAGTTGCCTTTCAGCTTTTTTAGCTATTTCAACTTGACACCTGGTTTAAACTGTTGGCACATTCTGTTTGGAGACTATTTTAAGGAAACATTTGGAAAGCTTTGACATCACTGAAAAAGTGTTTACAGTTAGGCAGAGATTTCAGTCCAGCAATGTCAGACACCTTCATAGTAAATGGTACTTATATAGCACTTGTAAAGACCTTTACGGTTGTCTGGCCACTTGAAGCAGTTTTCCCACCTCGTCATATTCCCCCATTCACACCTTCTTCATACACTGATGGCACAGGGTGCTTTGTGAAGTGTCTGTAAGTATTAACTCGTTTCATTCACACACCAATGGCTATGCCACCGGAAGCTATTATGGGTTCAGTGTTTTGCTCAAAGACTTTGGCATGTGGACTGCAGGAGCTTAGAATGAACCGCCAAACTTCCATTTGGGAGATGCCCAATTCTACCACTGAGCCACACTCTATCACATCTTTGTTGTTCATCATTTGGAGGTCTTTTTTTCTCATATTCAACTGATGCACTTCATCCACAAAGCGATTTATCTTTGAGAGTTTTTTTTTTTCAGAGCACATCCTTTGCAACAAGAGTGAACCTTTTTTCCAAATGCTCACGGTTGAGCAGTACATCACTGTTGAGTTCTTTAACACTGTCTATTAACCATAGAGAGAGAAAAGCTTTCTGGGCTGATATGTGTGACAAAGAGCATGGATTCTTGGCTGTGAAAGACCTGATGACTCAAGGCCTAGTTATGCAATCCACACAGCAACCTGAGGGGAAATCAAAGTTCACAAAAATACTCCTTAGAAATGGTACTAAACCTGGATCTGTCATACTGCACAGCATAAAGATACATTTTCTTGATTAATTTTAGGTTTAAAAAAAAAAAGCCTTCAGGTGAAAATTAAAAATTGCTTTATTCTCCAAATAACCACAGAACATTTTCCTAAAGCACAGGTATCCGCTTCAATCTGTTAAATGCATTTTACTCTGATCATAACAAAACACACCCAGGTAATTTCAGTTCACTATTAAAATGTCACTTATATTTTCAAGTCTGTTCCATGTTAATGCAATTTAAAAAGTTCATATTTTAATCTCATCCTGGACTACAATATGGCGCACTAGGCCTGGTGGGAAGCTCCAACATCTGTGATACTAAAAGTGGTTTGCTGGATGGCTTTGTACTCATTAATTATCTAGAAACATCTTAGTCAGGAGATAATTATTAAAGCAATTACATTTACTGCGTTAATTTTCCAAGTTCTTGAATTAATTACTGGTACACTCTCCAGCAAGCTGTTGTAGATGTGAGCTGCTGTAAAATGGTAACAAAGGAAAGAAAAATTACAAACTAAGACCCCCAAAATTAGAAGATAATACATAAAACACAAGCAGCTCTGATTTGCCTGACTTTAAATCATTTAATGTCTAATTTAGATGAATGAAACAGGCACAGATCGACTTATAACGGATCATTAACAACTACTAAATCTTGCAACAGCATTTAAATAAAATGGACTCCTGCTCTGTTAGCCTCAGTGATCTGTCAGTGCAACACACACCTTGTGTTTTTCAGCCCTCCATACCTCCAGTGTGCCGCCTTATTTTGCATAAACCAGAAGGACAACAGACCCAGCTTGACTCCATTTGTGTCTCATTTCTGGTTGTTACGTTTTCACTTATGCATAAAGTGCATGAGAAAGCTTTGAAAGTATCAAGCGATGGCCCTATAATTTCACAGAGACATGTGCTTGACTTCTTTGTAAGTCGCCAAAAGAATAATCGCTTTCCCAACTTGGCACAGCAGGTTTTACAGATAAGTCTGAATTTCTGTTGCTTTTAAAAGTAAGCGTTACCACCAACACACTAAATACCTGTCGTCTAGAGAAGTGGTTCCCAAAGTGGATTTTGGGACCCACTGAGGGGTCGCGGTACACTGATGGGAGGTGTTGTGAGATGCCTTCCAAACATCAATAACATTTAGAATGATTTGAAATTGTCTATTTCATCAATTTTTGCAAAAAAAACAAAAACAAAATTGTTTAGAAATTTGAGTTAAACCATGTAAATGAAAGACATGTAGACACATTCATAATCTTAATTTGTTGCTACATTACCCCAGAGGAAATGATGCTCCTTCTAGCCTTTTTAAATATATGTTGGTAATCCGTAGGTTTATGGATTGATCTATTAGTTCTTGCACGGGGTTGTGAGCAACATTTAACCACCTCAGGACAATCAGGATCTCCAGTCTCTAGCACGGTCACATTTGAGGTCCTGGACTAAAAGTTTGGGGACCCCTGGTCTAGAAAAGGGAGTTATAGTTACCAATCTCTCTGTATTATCTTAAACCTGTAATATCTTAATTTCCAGCTTGCTAACTAAAAACATTACAGAATTCAAACATACAAGAAATATTTATCCCACTTGTTGCTGTAGTTGTTGGTATTTTTGTCTTGTTACAATAAAGATAAATGTTCAGGAAATATTTTGATTTGAGAGATTCTGTGATAATACCTATTCTAAAAGGATTTTCTTGGATTTCTTGACGTTATAGAAATTGTTAGATAATAATCTTGTTCATAGTTTGCTCCAGGTGTGCCATATTGATCTGACTGAAGAAGTTGCTTTGCAGCTGTGTATTTCTGTACTTTAAGCTTACAGCTAAAAAAAAAAGACTAGAAGTCTGTGAGTAGAATTAAAAACTCCAGGGACTGAACTTTAATACTGTCGTTCTTTTACTCTGATTATTATCACCGCTGGAGGGGAATGAATGGGACAAGGATGTGGGAGCGGCTGTGGCTCAGTGGTAGAGTTGGTCGTCTCTCATTCTGAAGGTTGGCGCCTCTGTCATCACTGTATGTGGTGTGAATGGGTGAAAATGACATGTAATATAAAAATGTTTTGAGTGGTGTGAAGACTGAAGAAAGCAGTCCATTTACCAAGGTGTCGACTCAGTTTGCTCCTCGAAAAGTTGACAAATGCAGGGGATTGAATTTGATCATGGATGTCAAAAAACTGTGGTCTGTTATTCTATCCCTACAGACAGAGTGAAGGAGTGCTATAAGAGTGGGCAGAAAATGTTCACACATGTCACACCTGTTATTCACAAGGTAATAACCATGAAAGCCTCCCACATGACACGAACAAAGCCATGACAAACCCAGCCTGTTACTTCCAAATGAGGAAACAAGGTGGCGTGAGAAGAGGGGAGGAAGCCTGGGAGCAGAGACACAGCACGGGGAAAGAGAAAACAAACAATGGTGGTAGTGGTTGCGGAGAAGGGGGAGTGCAGGCGGGGGGGGGCATCCAACCTTTCCCTCTTCCCTCCATTATCTCCTTTCCCCATCCCCCTCTCACCCTTAACGAGGGATAGTTTTCTCTTCCCCTCTCATCTCTCTCCTTTTCTCCGTTCCTCACCATCTCCGGGGACCAAACACACCCCTGACAGGTTTCCATGGAAACGCCTCACACAGTCTTCACATCGCAGACACACGCTCTCTTTTTCTCCCTCTCTCCATCTCTCTCTCTCTATCTTGCAGCGGTAACGCCTGTATCCTCTCTCTCCTCCATTAGCATCCCTCTTGGTTGAAGACAGCAGTGGCGGTAGTTGTTAAAAACCCTGACATCCCTTTTTCCTGAATCTTTCCCTTTTTTTTTTTTTTTTTTACAGGAAAACTTGTAAAAATCAGTCTCTATATTCTAGATTTATGGCCACAAGGTGGAGAAATTGTAGGAGTTGGATGAGTGTGATAAATCATTTGATGTTTTCCACCAAACTGTTGTTCCTGAATGCTCACATTTATTTTGTAGATACAGATCACAAATACATTACTGCCTGTTCCCCTTAACTTTGCTCTCTGTTATAAAGATAAGAACAAGCAAATTAAATTAGCACACAGTTACTGTTTCCATGCCATACTCAATTAATGCTCATGGAAGTCAGACAATAGACAGTAGCTGGGTCCCTTTGCTGGAGCATAACTCATTTATAATTCAGTTCTATTTCTCATACTTAAGCTCAGGATAGAAGTGTGTAAAGTGAGGCTTTTTTGCAATCACTCATCCGCATGAAAGGATATATCTACACTATATCTCACCCCAACATGCTTTTAGAGATCCTGGTCCACTCTTGAGGGGGAGGGTTGGGGGATACAACAAAAAAAAGAGGACTCTGTTCCTCTGCTGCAGGGCCACTTTGACTCACAGCAGAGCACCAGCCGCCAACTTCATACAGAGCATGTGTCATCCCCGCTGAGCATCTCAGTGAGGTTTTTTTTTATCTACCTTGTGAAGTGTGTTGGTGTCATCATGTCACCCAGATGTAATCTCTTTGATGCACTTTATCCACTGGAAAAATGAAAACTACAGTCACAGCCAAACCCTTTCACCACAGTGGAAGACACTTTTGGTATAATTTTGAGATCCCTTAATTGATTCCTTTGTGCTAGGTGGGGGAAGTGAAAGTGTCGTCATCCACCCAAACTCACACAGTGAATGCAATGCACCACATTTTCTTTTCTCTCTACACTTACATCATATCCCAAACTGAGGCAGAGCTTTTATCTCCATTCATCACCACGAACGTCACGGAAACCTCACTGCTGTTCAATACATTGCATCCTTCCCAAATTCCCCACACCTCCTCCTGCCCATATACAGACTACGCCTATACACTGCTGATGAAACCAGGTGTCAATATCGTTTTCCTGCGAGTTAACACTCAGTTAGCTGACAGTGAGTCATGCAATGAAAGATTTTCATTCATCTTGGCAACAGAATGAAGCAACCGGAGCTCCGATGTGGAGTGTCCAAGCAGCTCAATCAGAAACTAAGTGTCACGAGTCTTACCTTTTACCTGCTCCTCCACATGCCAAAATCCACCTTCACGTTTTCACATCACTGAGTGGGTGAGCCCGAGGCGCACACTCTGACACACACTCACACTTGAACTGATGTGATCGCAATCTTCTCACGGAGTTGGTCTCCCCCACACTCTATATCAAAAAATCCCCCTTTCTCTCTAAACGAGTTTTTAAAGCTGCTTTGCTCTGCGGTGACCAGGTAGATCTTTCTCCCTGACAGCGGCTCCAGGTTTCACGAAGCGTCGGTACCGCGCGGGGTGACGACGGGGAGAGAGAGGCTGAGAGGAGGAGAGGAGAGAGAGAGAGAGATGCGTCAAGCGCGCAGATGAAGACACTGAGGGACTGAGGAGCTTTTGCCTTCAGAGTAAGAGCCTCCAGATTAAATCTTGTTATTTATTGAGGTTGCCTAAAACTCATCTCATGATGGGCTGTTAAAAATATTGGCATAAATATTACCACACCAAAGCAGACATTTCAGCCCCGATCACAGATTAAGCTGTCCTTCAAATCTGCTTGACTGAGTTTCAGCTCCCCCCTGAAGCTTAACTCAGAAACTGTTAAAAACGAAGAGTAGTGAGCTTTATGAGAGTCCATGACTTAGGAAACAGGTATTTTGCCCATTAGTACTGAAACAAACCTGATACAAGACAGCTCAATTTTCACCATCTCAACTCAACTCAACTTTATTTATATAGCACCTTTCATACATAAAAACATGCAGCCCAAAGTGATTCACAGAATAACAGAGAGACAGAAAACATCAGCAATGGTAAAAAAAATAAAAATAAAAATAAAAATAAAAATAATAATAATAATAATACATTTTATTTAGAAGCTCTTTTGAAAACACTCAAGGTCACTTTACAGACAGAATAACACATAATAAATAAAAACAACGTGATAAAATAAATAAAAACAAGCAGAGTTACACCAAGTCAAGTCAAGTCAAGTTTATTTATATAGCACATTTAAAAACAACCAGTGTTCGCCAAAGTGCTTTACAAGGTAAAAAGTAAAAATTACATGAAGACAACAATAAACAACACAACATAACAGGATATTAATGTCCTCTTCACGAGTAGAAGGCCAAAGAGAAGAGATGGGTCTTCAACAAAGATTTAAAACATTCAACAGTGGGGTCCGATCTTAATTGGAGTGGCAAGCCATTCCAGAGCTTGGGGGCCGCTGCTGCAAAGGCTCGGTCTCCCCGGGTTTTAAGGCGACTTTTAGGCACATCCAGGAGCAGCTGGTTTGTTGACCTCAGTGCTCGGGTTGGGTTGTGAGCATGGAGAAGATCAGCCAAGTAGGATGGTGCCAATCCATTTAGGGCCTTGTAAGTTAAAAGTGCAACTTTAAAATCAATCCTGTGACGGACTGGGAGCCAGTGGAGAGCACGCAGCACAGGTGTGATGTGCTCCCTCTTTTTCCTGCCAGTCAGGAGGCGAGCTGCCGCATTCTGTGGTCGACAGTGTCAAATGCAGCAGATAGGTCCAAAAGCACCAAAATGACAGTCACCCGAGTCAACAGTTAAAATCACATCATTAAAAACTCTTAAAAGTGCAGTTTCTGTGCTGTGACGTGCTTTAAAACCAGACTGAAACTTTTCATAAATGTCATGATCTGCTAAAAAAGACTGCAGCTGGGTAAAAAACACTTTCTCCAGGACTTTAGATAAAAAGGGGAGTTTAGAAATGGGCCTGAAGTTTGTAAGAGCAGAGGGATAAAGATTTTTGTTTTTTATCAGGGGCTGCACTACAGCATGTTTAAAGGCAGCCGGGAAGCAGCCTGTTAAAATGAGGCAGTGAAATCAGACAGGGAATGCAGTTTGAAACAGGTGAGTTTTAAGTTTGGATTTGAACAGGGGTAGTGAGTCAGAGTCATTACAGAAGGCATGATTATAAATAAAATAATTAAAAATAAAATAAAAACAATAAAGTAAAATTAATAAAATAAGTAACAGTGGAAAGAAAAGTTAAAAATAAGGTAGCGTTAACAAGATCAGATGAATACAAGAAACAAATAGATAAATAAATAATTAAATAAGATAAATAAATGTTAAAGTAATTATTAAAATAATAATGATTAAAATAATAATTAAAATAATAATGCAGTCCAGGGATACAGATAAATTACTCCAAATTAAAAGCTAGATTAAAAAAGTAAGTCTTAAGTTTACTTTTAAACCATCACACCAATAAATGCAGACCAATTCAAGAATTCTTCTATCAGGTAATAAGGAGGTTATTTCTGTCTAATTCATGAATGCATTTTGATATTTTAGACTTAACTTCACCAAAATTAGAATCATGGATGAATTTTAGTCAGGCAGCTCAGAGTCTGCATTCCTGAAGCTGGTGAAACAAGGCGCAACCTCAGGCCGCGAGAGTTGAAGCCAATGTGGAAATGTTAAAATGTTCTGGAAGTACCGGAAACCACATACACACCAATTCAAAAAAGACGATCTTTAAAGCACAAATAAACATGTTTACAGCCTGGTACAAAAGACAAGTGTAGTCTGGATAGCTCATTTCTCAATCTGCTCACAATGTAGGGGGGGTGAATTTTTTTCACAACGCGGCAATTTCGAAGATATTAAGGTTATGAGTTTTCCATTACGAGAGGCACAGCTGACTTGATTGACAGGCAGGAACACTGTAGCTGTTGGCTAGGAGGCTCAAAGCCCGCCTCTTTACGTCACAATCGCTCGACAGCAGTCATGTTGAGTTCAACATTTCCAATATGGCTGTTGCCGATGATTGGTCTCAAAACAGCGCTTCAGAAACAGATGGGTGACGTCACGGATACTACGTCCATTATTTATACAGTCTATGGTTGAAACATAGCAATGCAAGATGGCAACCCCTCCTTTATAGATATTACAGGCTCATTTTGAGTTCACAAAAAAAAACATTCAGGTGATTATACACTATTTTATTTAAACATACATACCAATATTGTATTCCATTTCTGTTCTGCTAATGCTGCTAACTTACACATTGCACCTTTAATTGGGTCGGCTGTGGCTCAGTGGTAGAGTTAGTCCGCTCAATCGGAAAGTCCAAGGTTTGTTCCCAGGTCCTGCTGTCCACTTTTTCCTTGGGCAAGACACTTAACCCCGAACTGCCCCCGGTGCTGTGCCATCAGTGTGTGAATGAGATTACTTAATACTGATGGGCTCTACACAAAGCAGCCTCTGCCATTAGTGTATGAATGTATGGTGAATGGGTGAATGTGACATGTAATGTAAAAGCGCTTTGAGTGGTCCGAAGACAAAAGAAAGCGCTTTATAAAACACAGTCCATTTACCATTTCATTGTCTGGGTTTAAGAAAAAACTTCAGCAAAATAAGTTTGCTCCTAAACTGACTGAGGATGAGTGAGGTTAACCGTTTTATGAATAATTTAATCATCAATAAAGGAAAAAAAGGAAAACAAAAAAAGTACAGAGAGAGCGGAACCTGGCAGAGAAAGGACTTGTCACCAGTGCCAAGGTTACCCAAAACACTCGGCAGGAATTCAGCAGTTACAGGATGGAGTTAATGAGAAGTTGCTAAGTGTCGACAAAATGTCTGCAAATGACATTACCAAGCTAAGGAGACGAGAGCTGCAGATGGAAACAGAGACAACTACCAGTGTTTCAATGGATGCTCTGCTTTGTTTGTTCAGAATAGAAACTGACTCAAGCCAAAGTAACAGACTTAAAAACATCTGCATGAATATAACCAAAAGAATTAAGGGATGCTAACAATCCTTGTCATCTTTTTTTAGACCTACTGATTTGAAAGTTCAACAAACCAAACTCATAATGAGTCAGTCTCAAGATCAATTCCAGTTCATTTAAGACACTGGATACCAGTGACAAAATAATCAATCAAAACAGCTTCAGCACAGGAAGTGGTCTATAAGCAGCTCATGTTAGCACACAATAGAAATGTCGGACACTAATTATGGACAGAGACACAATGAAGACCAACTGAAGACTATATGAGAGGTTAAAACATTTCCCACACTACTGTATTGTTAGGAAACTGGGCCAGAATTTGAGTCTAGTGCAAGGGACAACTAACAAACAATGATCAGAGGACCTCAGAGTCCTGCTGGAGTTATATGGCTCTTTTGACTTGTCTCCCAAAGAAGAGCCGACTCTTTCGATTCCGGAACGACTCTTAATTTAGGATCTTCTGTAGCCGTATATTTTACCTTGACTTTGCAAAAAATAATAGTTTGTGTTAAAAACCCTTTTACTTACAGTGTTATTATGAGAAGCCTTATAATTGCCCAATTGTGTGCATTTATTCTGTTACAAAACCATTCTTACTTTTGTTTAGTATTTTAATCAAAATGTTTTATTGTACAAATGAACAAAAAACTGTAAAAAAAATACACAGAACAGAACCAGAACCAAACTTAAGCAAACAAAACCAGAACCAAGTCAAGCAAACAGAACCAGAACCAAACTCAAGCAAACAGAACCAGAACCAACTCAACCAAACATACCAAGACCAGACTCAAGCAAACAGAACCAGAACCAAACTCAAGCAAACAAAACCAGAACCAACTCAAGCAAACAAAACCAGAACCAACTTAGGCAAACAGAACCAGAACCAAACTCAAGCAAACAGAACCAGAACCAAACTCAACCAAACATACCAAGACCAGACTCAAGCAAACAAAACCAGAACCAACTCAAGCAACCAGAACCAGAACCAGAACCAAACTCAAGCAAACAGAACCAGAACCAAGTCAAGCAAACAGAATCAGAACCAAACTCCAGCAAACAGAACAAGAACCAAACTCAAGCAAACAGAACCAGAACCAACTTAAGCAAACAGAACCAGAACCAACTCAACCAAACAAAACCAGAACCAAATCAAGCAACCAGAACCAGAACCAGAACCAAACTCAAGCAAACAGAACCAGAACCAAACTCAATCAAACATTATTAATGTCCTCAGGTTGGCATTGAGAAAAATCAGATGCCTCAGCTTGGATGGACTGATCCGATTTCTCCTCTCAGCTAGTATTTGCCCTGTCTTCAAGAAGACTCTCTCGGAAGGAACAGATGTAGCCACGGGTTAGGGTTATGTATAGGGTTAGGGTTAGGACTAGGGTTAAGGTGATGATAAGGGTTAGGGTTATGATTAGGGTTCGGGTTATGATTAGGGTTTGGATAAGTCGACAAGCCTCGTTTGCATTTTGTTCTCAGCAGAGGTTTAGGGTCCTCGATATTTTGGTGGGGCAGTTCGAGAATCGAGAAATGGCCAAACTTTTCACAGTACTGAGCACCCTGATGCGGTAAAAAAAATGCTGGAGCTTGCATGTTTCTATTTAGAAGACATCTTCAAGCCAGAAAGGAGTTCCACTCTTCTTGAGACATTGTATTCATTGTGTCAGCCATGGATCCTAACACTGATGTTTAACGTGTTTAAAGGATATCAGCACCTATGTGTCATCTCCTGAAGTATTGTAGACTTCCTTTGAAATCGCGTTTAAACTGCTGTGTCTATTTTATGTTTAAATACACTTTACTGTGTTGTAGGCCACTGTGTCTATTTTATGTTTAAATACACTTTACTGTGTTGTAGGACGCTGTGTCTATTTTATGTTTAAATACACTTTACTGTGTTGTCGGACGCTGTGTCTATTTTATGTTTGTTATTCCTGAGAAAGACAGTAATGGGCAATGCACCTGCCTGTCGCTGTCCATCAGCGTCGGTGCTGAACCATTCATTAATCAATGCAGTAGAGTGCTGTGTGCTGTCCTCAGTGCAGCTGAAAATTTTGAACTCGACAAGCAACCTGTTGCCTTTTATGGACTGTCTTGGATCAATATGTGAGAATTTGTGTTTTTTATTGATAAGCAGGGGAGAAAATATATCAGCTGTTAGAGTTGTGAATTTGACTATCAGAAGGGCCCCTTGAGGATGCTCCGCCTCCTTTGCACTGAGAGTCTAGCTCCGCCCCTGATGACTAGAGTTTAAAACTGGATTCTGAATTTAATCAAAAGCAAAGACCTGAGGACGGGAATGATTTGACACCTTCTGGATGATTTTGTTTGGACCGCTTGTAGTTAAAGGACTTGTTGCTGAGACAGATGAAGAGAGAATTACTACAGCCTAGGCGAGATGAAACAAAAGCTTGAACAATCATCTGCAGCTCAACTCTGGACACAACAGTTCTGTGTTCCTCAAGTAGTAAAATGAGGAGCAAACCAAGGTATTAGCATGTTGATCCAGACGTGTTTGGACAT
This sequence comes from Notolabrus celidotus, assembly GCF_009762535.1. NCBI lineage: Eukaryota > Metazoa > Chordata > Actinopteri > Labriformes > Labridae > Notolabrus > Notolabrus celidotus. The sequence goes on from NC_048293.1 coordinate 18,084,461, forward strand.
CATGATTCCCAGGAAAGATTGAACAGCAGGAGAAAAAAAATGTTGACTACAGTCAGAACTGGACCACAGAGCAATGGAAGAAGGTGGCATGGGGGAAAACAATAGTGTTGATTCTGCCCTTAAATTCCCCAGATCTCAATCCAATCCCGAATATGTGGAATGTGCCAAACAAGAACAGTCCATGGAGGCCCCACCATGCAACGTGCAGTATTTAAAGGATCTGCTGCTGACATATTGGTGCCAGATCCCACAGTACACCTCCAGTACACCTCCATGTCTCCTCAGGTCAGAACTGTTTGCTGATGAGTGTATTTACACCATGGCTTTATCTATTATTAGATTATATGTAATATTTTAGGTTAAATCAAGATGTTTATGATTGCCAGTGATAGTTCAGTGTCTAAAAGTTAATTTACAACCGTATACCCTGCAATAGAGCGTTGTTATAATAAGATTGCTTCAAGCGGATACTAGTTAAATATTTCTGCATAAACAGCAGAAATATTTTGTGGTTTATAACTCATGTAACTTAGTATTATTGTTGTTGATAAGTTTTTGTTCAGGGCTGAAGGATTGAATACTTGCAAGGGACTCTACATGTCACAAACTCTTAAGGGGCTAATCTTAAAATCGCCCCTCTTGTGAACACAGCATCCAATCAATATCAGTAGCATTGTGATATCCTTGATCATATCACAAGTGAAGAGTAAGGGTTCATAACACTGCTGGACGGGGGATCTTGCGTTTCCATGCACCAATTATTATGAGCTTGGCTGGGGTCAGTATCTAGGGCTGTTAACCCAGTCTGTCCCTGTTTGGAAACACTAGGTCTGTGGCAAGGTGCCAAAACTGGAGCAATATTGTTTCAAAACTTAATTAATTTCAAATCACTAAGGGAGATCGGAAATGTAAGGGCAAAAATAACAGATAAGTGCAAGGATGAGTGGAAACAGATTGACCACACTTCCTGTTTATCTTCCCCCAGAAAGCAATCAAAGTGTTCTTGAAATGATTTCCTTTGAATCACGATGCACATTAATTATGTGCATGAGAATACAATAGAGTAACAAACGCCGTATGGGAGACATCAAATCATCAGAGGAGTGTATTTTGATCAAGAAATGGTCAAAATCAAAATGAGTTTATTGGCTGTTTGGTGAATGTTGGAACAAGTATAATATTACTCTGTCCACTTGGCCTCATCTTATATTTTCAGAAATAGACTGTTTCCAAATGGTAGGCAGGATTCTTAACGGCAGCATTGAAACCAGAGATGATCCAGACGGCTCCCTTGTCTATTTGATGTATCATTGGGTAAATTTTTCTCAAGAGAACCAATAAACTGGGAATAGTGTATTAACAGTTTTCAATTCTCTGAATCTGCATCTCATCATTTGGGGAACATCAAAATGAGACACTAACAAATAGATCAGGAAGAAGGGACTGGCTGCAATGCAAAACTGAAAAGACAATAAAACACCAGAAAGTAATGTCTACCAGCTCAGTGCTATTGCTTCAACTGTTTTTTTTCCCCCTTTAATTGGACTCTAGGGAAAATCTCAACTGCAAATATATATAAAGAAAAGGTAAATTCAAATCATCCAGAAAGACGGCGAGAACAAAATCCCATGCTGCTCATATAGTTAGTTTCAACTTTTTTAAATAGGAATATAACAACACAAAACTGTATGTTTTCATCATATCCAAGCATTTGAATCCCTTTATTCCTGAGCTAATTGGAAGCACTGACAACTCTTCTGTCTGTCTAGACCAGAGGCACTTTTGGCGGGGAAAAAACACTTCAGGAACAAACATTTTCCAGAATAAGGAGGCTACCCCTGTGTTTAAAAAAAGGGGCTTCCTGCTGATGGGAATGAGAGAAGAGGTCCACCTGTAAATGATGCAGCGTCTCCCCTTTCACCCTAAATTTAAGATGATCACAAACACAAGGAGCATAAGAGACAACATGACAGCCATGATGAATAATCCATCTTTTATGTTTGGAATCAGATCATATGTCACATTAGTCTTAAATCGAAGGGTCTCTCACAGGCATCAAGGAATGATCAATACAAATGAATCAATCATTGTTTGATTGAAACAGACACAACAGACAACCGACAGCCGACTTCAAGATAAGCTCATCTGGATATCAGAGTCAGATCAATATCTGGTTCACATATCGCTTTAACCCTGATCACATCTTCAAAGCAGGTTGTGATTTCAGCCTGTCATGAATGCATCATGACACATCAGCAGCATCACTCGTCACCTTAATCTTTTTTAACAGGTAGAGTGTTAGTCAGAGAAAAATACAACTAAAAACAAAACTGGCCTGATATGATTCTGATTTCAGTTTCAGTTTCCATAAAGGTTTGGAATGAGATCGTAGCTGGAACTTGTGTTAGCTTTTTTATTTTGAAAGCTTTCATGTGAAGTGCTCTTCATATTCATGCTAGCTTGCTGTCGTGTGGAGAATCCAGCCTTCAAAATTAATCAGTCCGCAACCAGTGAGCAGAATATCTCAGCGTGGGGTGAGAAAGGAGAGGGGAGTGCCTGTGGGATCTATTTTGTGTCTTCCTCCACTATCTTTATTTTTCTCTTTTTCTGTGTGGAATATAATTAAAGATCAGCTTTAATGTATTCTCACCCTTTCCTTGCTTCCATACACTCCACACTGCCCCTTTTCTTTCCTCTTATTTAAATATAGTGACATACTCTACCCTGTAACTAAGTCACAGGGGACCCTGTGACTTAGTTACCAGAGCCAACTGTATGTGGCATAATGAAGATGTGAAATGTGTGTCAGATTTTCTTTTTCCATTATATATCTATCCTTATGAGGACCAAATATCCTCACTGAGAAAGCAAGAGAAAAATCCTCTGAAGAGAAGAGGACAGTTTTAACTTTATTAGTTTAGAGTGTGATTCAGGTTGTTAGAATATCTGATCAAGGTTCAGATCAAAATCAGAGAGTTTGATTTGGAAAGTCATATTTTGGATTAAGTAGATTAGTAAATGTCAAGAAAGGGTCCTTCAATTTCTAATGTAACTTAAGAACATTCAAAGAGATAAAAAGGGGCAGCAGAAATGAACAAAAAAGAAAATCTCTATATTCTCATTTTAAAGCTACTTCTCATGTGTCATATTTTGTGTCTTGACACTGATTGAAGGATTTTCTCACTGGTTTTGGTTATCCAAAACATCAAAGGTGAAACTGAGGCTCTGCGTGAAGGACTTGTGTCGCTTAAGATGTTTTAAGATCAATGCTCAATGCTAAATTGATGCAATGAAATTCAAAGGAAAATCTCAAACCTGACTTTTTCTTCATATCATACATTTTACTGAGAAGTGAAATAGAAGAAGTTCCTGTGTTAAATGTGAAGCTGAGCCAGGAGACCAAGCTCAGCTTGCCATAGAGACAAATCCATGAATGAAATGATGCCACTCCTTTAAGTTACTGTTAGGAGCCTCTCATACTGTATTTATTTTGCACGTAATTTCTTTGCACAAATAAAAGACAGAATAACACGACAATCCTGAAAATGAAATCTTAGATGTGATCCAGAAACATCATTATAAAAATGTAACTGTAAATGTAACTTATTAGCCAATAATATAAGGGAAATATTGGCCTATTTAACAAACACACGCACACACGCACACACACACACAAATAAAATACAAATTTGGGTTAGTCATTAATATCAGGTGATACTAAATATAGAACCTTTGTGGGGCCACCTGAGCCTCTTATTCCTGAGCCAAACCAAAAGATCTGTCTCACCAAAAAGAGCCAGAATTCCAGTTTCTATGAAATCTAATTATGGCTCCATTAAAACAGAGAGCGAGGGGTATCAATCTTCTCTGAAACTCCTGGAAAGAAAGCAAAAAGTGTGTTGCCTGAGTATGAAGAAATGAGATGTGCTCATTTCCCATAGTTATGAAAATCGCTCTCGGGGAAAAATATGGAGAGGAAAGTAATTAAAATATGGAAGGAAACTGAGAATATTACACTGACTAAAATAACTGAACAGGAATAAGGGTGGACAATAATAATAATAATAATAATAATAATAATAATAATAATAATAATAATAATAATAATAATACATTTTATTTAGAAGTGCCTTTCAAAGCACTCAAGGTCACTTTACAGACAGATTAAAACACAATAAATAAAAACAACGTGATGAAATAAATAAAAACAAGCAGTTACACCAAGTTAAAATGAGACAGTGCAATTAGACAGGGAATGCAATTTGAAACAGATGAGTTTTAAGTTTGGATTTGAACCGGGGTAGTGAGTCGGAGTTACGGATGTCTGGTGGGAGTGAGTTCCAGAGTTGGGGAGCAGAGCGACTGAAAGCTCTGCTCCCCATGGTGCTGAGACGGGCAGGGGTCACAGAGAGGTGGAGGGAGGAGGAAGACCTGGGGGAGCGAGAGGGGGTGACAATGTGGAGGAGATCAGAGAGATACGGAGGGGAGAGGTTGTGAATGGCCTTGAATGTGTACAGGAGGATTTTGAAATTAATTCTGAGTTTGACCGGGAGCCAATGAAGCTGCTGGAGGACGGGGGTGATGTGGTGAAAGGAGGGGGTTCTAGTGATGATGCAGGCCGCAGAGTTCTGGACCAGTTGAAGTTTATGTAGGGATTTGTGAGGGACACCGAAGAGGAGTGAGTTAGAATAATCAATACGGGATGTGACAAGACTTTGGACCAGGATAGCAGTGGTGTGAGGGGTGAGAGAGGGGCGGAGACGGTTGATGTTGCGGAGATGGAAGTATGCAGACCGGGTTATGTTATTGATGTTAGAGTTGAAAGAAAGTGAGCTGTCGAGGATGACACCCAGACTCTTTACCTGAGGGGAGGGGGACACTGTTGAACTGTCTATGGTGAGGGAAAAACTGTCGGCTTTGGACAGGGTGGATTTAGTGCCTATAAGGAGGAGTTCTGTTTTATTGCTGTTGAGTTGAAGGAAGTTGGAGGTGAACCAGGATTTGATCTTGGAGAGGCAGAGGGTAAGGGAGGAGGGTGGGAGATTGGAGTCGGGTTTGCTGGAGATGTAGAGCTGGGTGTCATCCACGAAGCAGTGAAAGTGAATGCCAAATTTGCGGAAGATATTGCCGAGTGGGAGAAGGTAGGTGATGAAGAGGAGAGGCCCCAGGACAGAGCCCTGGGGCACACCTGAAGTGACGGGGCAGGGTTGTGAAGTGATAGATTTGAGTCGGATGAACTGACAAGACCTCTTTGCTTTGCATTGGGGTCTTGCACCCTGTCTGGATTCTATTTTGCATAATCACCTGCTACCTATATATTATCCTGCTTATTACTTGGCTACCAAACAAAGACTACGTTAAGTATTGGTTTAAAGATGATTGTACTGATATTGAAATTATTTATTCATGCAGCTAAAAAAATAGACCCTCAGATTCCACAGTTGAAAGTGCTTCCACATGCAGGTTGAGTTAACATTAAAGATCCTTTTCCATTAACCTTTTCTATTGGCATTTTCCTCTAACTTAACCAGTCCTGTAACTGGTCAGTCATTCATCACGGATCTAAAGTCTTGTGCACTCCAAATAAATTGAGATCAATATTAGAAATCCCCCATGTTTTATTTTTTTAACCAACGCTATCACAAACTCACATTTTTGCCACATTGTCAACAGGAAGAGGTTGACATCATAGACTTTATACATTTTCCAGACTCCTTTCTGCAGATTGATTTTCCCTGGTGTCTTGGGTTTTTGATCAGTCAGAATAAAGTTTTAACTACAGCTAGATGATTTTTAAGAAAGCTTGGTAATAATGTAGACTAGCCGTATTATAGAGATCCAACTTTTAAGAGGGGGCTTTGAGGACTTAGAGTAGCAGCTGAAAGGTCCTCACTAGTACAGAAATATCAAGGAGTGTGTGCGTCTCTCTCTCTGTGAGTGTGTGTGTCCACATGCATGTGCGTGTTGCTGTGGGGAGGATGGCTGGAATATTGATTTCACCGTCTTCATTAGCATGTACCTGTGGGGCTAATGTCTCTATGGGGTTCTGGCTAGACAACCTAACACTCGTTTCTCTCCCTGTGGTGAAAGACTGGTTTGCCACTCCCCCACCCCCTGAGCCGCCTGACACTTTGGACTGAGAGGGAGACTAAAATAGAAGCAGTAAAGACAGAACCAGAGACCAAAGAGGAACAGACACAGGCATCTATGACAACCATGGGAGAAAAAAGCTTAACCCAAAACGTCTGTAGCTGTTTCCACTTTTTATCGCTCCATTACTCATTACGCTGCCATTACTCATGATGTTAATGTCAAATCTTCCCTTCCATGTTTGATGCATTGCACTTGAGGCAGCTTCTTTGTTGTGAAATTACTTTAATTACATAGACCTTCAATTTGCCATGCTCCATTAAAACACTTAATTTGATGCACTGTGTAATGCTGGAAACCCCAAATTAAGAAAACAAAATAGAAACGTTACAGAGAAATGAAATGCTTTATTTTATTTATTTAATGACAACCTTTGATTAAGGTTACAGATCTTAAATAATAATAATAATACTTATAATAATAATAATAATAATAATAATAATAATAATAATTTAACTTTAGCATTTTACAGTATAGTAGACACTGAGTATAGTAACCAGGCAGTAAAGATTATAAATGTTTTTAATAATAGTCCGACTTTGTTTTCACAAATGCAGACTCCTCCCTGAGAATGTTTTTTTTCCCTGACCTATAGAAAAAAGACTGAGGCTTTAAACATAATCAACCTGCATTCTGACATTTATGATGGATAAACAGGATATATTATTCCACTGTAGCTATACCCCCCAAGTGATTTAAACGAAGAGTACATGACATTTAATTTTCCTTTTTCCAATCTAGCCAGAAAGGTCAGATGAGGACACTGTAGGCTTAATCAGAGACCGACAGCCCTTTCATTTACGAGGAGCAGCCACAGCCAAATCGGGACAATAGTAATTATGCTTTATGAAATAGAAGTCACACTTACAATCAACTTTTATTGATATTAATTTGTCCTGAATTAATATCATTTATAAGTAATCTCTGTTTGCTTCTTCCACTCTTTCCAGCTGACTCATTATGAGGGACGAAAAAAATGAAGATGTTAAAAAGACTTCAAAACATACTCGATATTCATTGTAATATCTTGGTTTAAGCTGTCAAAACGAATGTGATCATGTTCTGACATTTTGATTTTGATTTTTGACCTTGTGAATTGTGTGATTTTATCATCATATGTTTGATATTTCCCTCCAAAAAACCCAGATCCAACAGAAGATAATCCTTGAAAAGATTCTAATTTCTACTGGATGAGTACCTCAACTGAACAAATGCTTGTTGTTCCACAGATTAAAACAAAAAGCACCTATTTTAGGGTTATTAACTGTTTTGTATTATAGAGAAATTATGGAAATATGTTGAAAAATCCTGTAACTAAAAAGCAAAGGAAGAAAAAAAATGTAAAAGATCTCAAGGCAAAGTTATAGACTGTAGGTCAGTATCTTTCCCCAATGGCACCGTTTCCAATCGTCCCTTAGCCTCAATGCTATAACGCTTCATGCTCACAAGCATATGCCCACAATAAATGTCGCCTGGACTCATGGGCTGTGCAGAAAGGCAGAAACAACTACGACAGAAAGCACATCTCTAAAGCCTCCAAGAACACAACCATGCCATCTTGACTTGGAGATGTTCTGAGCCAGTTTGAGCCTTTAAATGGCACTGGGTGGCCAGTGTTGGTATCATAATGCAGTACTAAGTACATGGTTTTCCACTGGTATTAACAGGGCTACTTTTGGGCACACCACTGGAGAGGACAGATCCTGTGTAGCTCATAGTTCCATTTCCTGGATACATCTCTTGGAAACTGTCAATATGCATCACTGACTGTTAGCACTGAGGCCAAAACAAGGAAAGTTACACAAACTGAACCTCCATCCATAAGTGAATCCTCCCCCCCACTCATGAAGTGAAGTGTCCCGAGCTGATGCCTGGCTGCCCTCCTGGTGGTCTTGAAAACGCCAGGAGGGTTTTGTGCTAGGTTGTGTGACAGCTTGACCTTACTGTAAACACGCTGCAGCTCCTGTGTGTGCTCTGTGGGGTTACTGCTGCTGTCCAGTGGTTGAGTCAGGTTGTATATTGCCACTCTGAGTGGTCAGAGATCTGATTAAAGGTCATGTTCCAAGGTAATTACACAACAGAGATGTTCTGGTCTGGTCTGATCTGATTTGCTCAATTCTTGGTAATGTGTTAAAAGCTATTTGACAACTAGTAGTTACTGTAGTCAGCTTCTTCTTAATTAAAGGAATAATTTGATATTTTGGGAATTACTGTATGTGCATATATTGTCTTGGTTTGAGTTAGATGTGAACTTTTATATCTATATATACGAGGTCACTTTTGCCCGATGGTCATTTTCTTTTGACGATGGGCATAGAATGGGAAGCTCAAATATTGGTGATGTTGTATTGTTGTGTTACAGGTTAGTCGCATAGGTTTAGGGTTTCAAACAATAATCATTACCCAACTTCCTTACCAATTTCCGTGCCGTGTTAAATACTTGATTGTGATTGGTCAAACCCCCTAACAAATGTGATTTATTCCCAGTGGTAAAAGCAACGCCTGAGACAACCTGATCACACACATCATATCAAATTTAAGTTGCTGATCTCTAAAAAGTAATTTAATCCATGCACTAGAGTGATAATAGCAACAATTTGTAAAGTTGTGACATTTGCCTCAAGATGTGTCAACTAAATGAGGACATAAATGTCAACACAAACGTTCCTGCCAAAGTCCCACTCACCATGTCTACAGTTACTTTTAGGGGAAACGTTCAGTTTGATGTAATAAAACTTGACCCTGGATTTAAATGTTTAGTTTAACGTTAGTTTGTCCCACAAGCAGGCTGATAAGAATCTATTGCCATGGAAGCGTTTTGAACCATTGAATAGGGAGGACTATTATTTTAAGCTGGGTAGATGGGTAATAAGTGAGATGACGTGTAGTGAATGGATGGTTATGCAAATTAGAATCCCTTCAGAGTGAGACTTAGGATAGCTGTGTTTTACAGGTAGCTATTGAGTCATTGATTATGATGCTATATTTTTAAATATGGCCTGACTTCGCCCCAGTTAATTTTCTTCACTTTAGATTATTAACATGACTTAAAGGTGCAATATGTAGTAATTAGTGCCATTAAGCAGAAAAAAACTTTGTAGAAATGGAACATAGTATTTATAAGTATGCTTAAATTATATCTGAATATATTTTTTCCTTTTGAGACTCAAGAAAATAAACATTAAAAAAGGTTCTGAGTGTTATTTTTTTGATGGTAGAATTTTAATTGGCTGTTAACCTTTACATATTTCTGCTCTGCTTGCTGTGGTTATGACTACTTCATCTACCACACGATTTTAAGACTTGCCTTTGGGGGAAAGAGATGCAGGATGCTGGAAGGAAGAGGATAAAGTGCTTGGTTGTCATAGGAGGCATGAGTATTAACCGATTCATCACTGGTAAAGCACATTGTGAGTAAACCTCAGCTGCAAGTAAAACTGCAACATTCATTCCTTTTTACTGTGTTGTTGGAGGTGAATTGGTCAGGAGAGAGCAGCAAAACCTGGAAAATGCCTCCAATAACAAGCTGTTGGGTGTTCAGCACAAGTAATAAAATCATTTTACCACCAGAGCCCAGTGAATGAGAACACGGCTCCACGGTCAGTGTTGAGATTGAAACCGCAGAGAAATACAAAGGTCATAATGAAATTACAATGGAGCAGATAGACTGAACTTACTGTTAACAAGAAATCATACATAATGTGATAATTTCACAATAACTGGCAAATTTTAAAGCATTGGAACTTTTTTTCTGCCTGTTCAGAAATGTGTTAAAAGAAAAAGACAATAAGATGAAGTGAAAAAATGATTCATGCTGCATTGTTTTCCTTCTCTATTGAAGAAGCAGTGTTTATACTTATCTGTTATACAGAGGAATGCTCTAATCTCCGCTGTACAGGCTGTTTATTGTGAACATTCATTTAAAGAACCTAGTCCTTTATACAGTCTTGCAAAAATACACGTGTTTGGGAATAAATAAGAACCATGAAAAAAGTGACAGGAGGCTAAGTGGGTGTTAAATAGTGGGAGGCTGCATCAGTTGGAGGCTGCATCACAGACCAAGTGCACAATGGCAACAGCTGACTGCAAAGCACCAGACGCATTAAAACCCTGCAGTAACATATATTTCATAGTTTAGCAATAGATTATTAGAAAACATATTAAAGTCATCATCAGCAACAACTCTTTGGGTAATAGGCTTTATTGATGGCAGTGGTTAGAGGAACACTGCTAAATAACTAGTCCTTAAAACGAAGGTATGAAGAAGAGTGTCTCTAAATGCACAATGCACACCTTGAAGCAGATGACCTCAGCTGGTGCCATCTTCCTGGGATAAGAACTGGAAAATGCAGCTTTATTTTTAATGGGCTGACCAAAACAGGACAGTGTTTTGGTGGAAAGCTTTAAACCTGCAAGCAACCGGATGTTTTCCAATTAAACCTAAAATAAATCTGAGCTTTTTCAAAAGTGTCTCCATAAAGCAATTTTTTAAAAAGGAAATTGCTTATTTGAGGATTTCAGTCTAGGTTAGGGTCCACCATAGCACTGAGATTGCACTGCTGAAAGTTGATGATGATCTGCTTAACAGTTCAGAGGAGGCTTCTCTCTGTACTTGACATTTATGGTGCGTTCAAGCAATTGACCATCACCTCCTGTTACAGAGACTAGAACGATTAATTGGCATTACAGGAACCGCTTTAGCTTAATTTAAATCATATTTGTCAGATCAATCTCAGTTTGTAGATGTTAACGAAAAGTCTTCCAAGCACACTAAGGTCAGTCATGGAGTTCCACAAGGTTCAGTGCTTGGACGGGTTCCTTTCTCTTTATATATGCTTCCTCCAGATGCTATCATGACGAAATACTCACTGTGATGACACTCAATTATACTCATCGATGAAGCCAGAAGAAATCAGTCAGCTAACTAAATTAGAAGCATGTTTGAAAGACATTAGACCTTGCTTCCCACCTCAGACAAAACTGAAGTAATAGTTCTTGGCCTCAAGCACCTTAGAGAGACTCTTTCTAATGATATAAATGCCTTAGATGGCATCAGTCTAGTATTCAGCGCCACTATGCTACAAAGGACTCTGAGTTCTATTTGATCAGGGTTTTTCCTTCAACTCCCACATTCAACAGATGTCAAGAACGCCTTTTTTCACCTGTAATGGGAAAATACAAAGACGATCTTATTGTGTTATTCACTTGTATTTTGTATTCAGTATGTTTCTAGTAACTATACTCACAAAATTACCTTCTGTGATTTTGATATAATCATCTGCAAACATTGCTGAAGCAGTATAGGGAGTGAAGGGAACGGACAAGAATGAGCTCAACTATAGGTAGCTTCAAAGAACACCCTGTTATCTTTAACACTGTGCAGGCACAATATGATGCTGAATCTTTGTTCTGTGTTAGATGTGCAGACTCTGTCTGGGTTGTCAGATCACTCAATCAGCTGAGCGCTTTGCAAAGCTCACTGAAGGCCTGAATAATACTCAAAAAGACAAAATGTTGTCGCTGAATCTTTTATTTTCAGATTCCCACCACACATTTTCAGACTGCAAAAACTAGTCCATGCATTCATTATCTTTAGTTTGGATAATTGAAATCCCTTTTATCAGGCTGTCCTAGTAAGTCTTTAAATACTCTTCAGCTGAAGACGCTGTGGCTTGAGTACTGACTAAAACTAGAAAAAGAGCTCATCTCTCCTGCATTAGCTTCTCTACACTGACTCCTCATAAAATCTAGATAGAATGTAAAACTCTTCCCATCAACCTACAAAGCTCTTAACAGTCAGGCATCATCATACCTTAAAAGCTCACAGTGCCCTTCTGCCCCTAGGGAGCACAACGCTCCAAGACTGCAGGCCTGCTTGTCGTACCCAAGTCTCTAAAAGTAGTATCGCAGGTAAACCTTCAGTTATCAGGTCCCTTTCCTTTGGAATCATCTACCAGTCAGGGTCTGGAAGGTAGACTGCCACTTTACTTTTAGGACTTAAAACTTTCCTTTATGATTGAGCTTGTAGTTAGGGATTGCTCAAGCTTGGACTGTCGGGGGAACTGACACACTCCCCCCCCCCCCCTCTCTCTCTCTCTCTCTCTCTCTCCTCTATCTGTCTGCTTTTCACTGACTTCAAGTCTTCATGTCCCATTAGTGTTACTAACCGCAGATCTTTCTTGGAGTCGGCCTGCTGCTGTGGACCTGCCAGACTCTGGCTGCTATAACTCTTAATATCAGTCTCACCATTATCATTACTGTCTCCATGCTGATGTTCATTTGACTGCAACTGCTATAATTGATACTTTCATTCCTACCCCTATTATTAACATCATTGTAGTAAATGATAATATGAGACCTGCTGACTTTAACTGCCATAGTTATTAAGATCAGTCCATTATCATTAATTTGCAGTTCCTGCTATAACACACCTACTTTTACTATTATTATTGGCTGTAACTATACATCTGAATGAGCTGGTTTCAATGTTGTCTCTATCCAACTCTCCTTTTCTGCATCTCCCTTTATCCCCGTTCCAATACCAACATGGTCGCAGCAGATATCTGTCCAACATGAGTCTGGTTCTGCTCATGGTTTCTGCCTGAAGGAAGATATGGAGCTCAGATACACTATTTTGCTATGTAAAAAAGTAAAATGACAAGTCTCATGGATCTTCAGTCTTCATATATGTTTACAATCAATCTAAAATGTTGATACCCTTCACACACAAAGAGAGTAAGACAAGGAAAATATGCCCACAAAGGAAAGGGAAGGACAAGAGGAAAGGCAAACATTTCCTGAAGAATGAAAATCCAGATTTAAAACGTCTGGAATGAGAAGACGCAGATCCCAGGACAACTGATTATCTATCAAGAAGAATGAGCCTGATTGAACACAGGGGTAAAAAATCAGCAAAGAAGGGAGAGAGAAATAGAAGCAGTTGGTTGAAAGATACAGTATCTTTCAAAAAGATTACCAGAGATTGGGAATCTGGCTATTTTAAGTGAGTCAGATTGTTTGGCTGAGCTCAGCATCAGAGCTGGCACTAAGTCTTAATTTAATAGAATCATCCTACTATTCAGTAAAGTGAGAACGGAAATAAGAAAATGTAGCTCCTGGCTCTTCCATCGATGCCAAATCATTCACATCCATCAAATCTTGAAGGCTTCCAGACAGTGTTCTTGGCAACAGGACAAACACAGACTTTAAGTACTGAACCTAACTGTTTGATTAAACTAAACAGTATCCCTCCTTTCTTAAGTTTCCTCTTCTTTTTCAGTAAAAGCAATGAGTTGATGAGTTGTCTGGATGGATGCGCTATAGTGTAGAAATTGTAAAACAACACATGAGGCGGAGCTATGAATTTGGATGTTGAGCTGTACACCAAAGCCTTCTTCTACTTGTCTGGGGAATGTTTTTTTTTTTTAAAACTGCTCTTGATTTGCAGCTCCATCCAACCATCCATCCATCCATCCATCCATCCATCCATCAGTGCATTTTCTTCCACTTATCCGGGGTCTGGTCGCGGAGGCAACAGTCCAAGCAGATCGACCCAGACATCCTTCTCACCAGCAACACTTTCCAGCTCCTCCTGGGGAATCCCAAACAATCCCAGACCAGGTGGGATATATAATCCCTCCAACGAGTTCTGGGTCTTCCATGGGGCCTTCTCCCAGATGGACGTGCCCAGAACGCCTTCCTTATCAAACACCCGAACCACATCAGCTGACTCCTTACGACGCGAAGGAGCCGCAGCTCTACTACGAGCTCCCTCCTGATGTCCGAGCTCCTGACCCTCTTTCTAAGGCTAAGCCCAAACACCCTTCGGAGGAAACTCATTTCAGCTGCTTGTATCCGAGATCTTATCCTTTCGGTCAAGACCCACAGCTCATGACCATGATAGGGGAGGGTTGGACGTAGAACGACTGGTAAATTGAAAGCTTTACCTTCCGGCTCAGCTCCCTCTTTACCACAACGGTCCGATACAACGCCCGCATCACTATCGGCGTGGCAACAATCTGCCTGTCGATCTCACGCTCCATTTAACCCCATTTTTGCAGTTCTTAAGTGGCGAATATGAAATATCCTTTTCTAATGATAAAAATCTGCAGGCACAGAAAAAATGGTGAAGTAATTATGTAATGCAATTATATCAACGTTTGTTTGTATTTTTTACAGTAAAATGTATTTATCATGTTCACATTAAAAAAAGCACAACATATTTTAACGTTAAATATTTACACTTGTTTTTAACCAGCAAGTTATATGTTTTTCTTCTTATATTGCCATTAATATCAGCAACAAAATCCTGTATACTTTGTGGATTTGGCTTTATTTATTCTGCCAGTGGATTGTGTAGCAAACATAACAAAACGCTGGGAAATCTTATGTCAGGGAATTATTCACCTCACTGAACAAACAAAGGGAGCTAATTTAATATGACTACTGAATGTCCCAGGCTCATTTGTCACGGATGAAAGGTATGGGGATTGCACAGGGGGCTTCTTTACCAGCCAATTTAACATAACTTCACATGCAGACACAATCAAACGTCACACAAGGACATGCTAGTTAACTCTAATTTGTGTAGACCCTAACAGTTGTAACCTCACAGTGCTCAGAAATAAATACACAGCCAGATTAATGAGAAGCTAATTCCTCATGTTTGATGTGGCATTGATTAAAAATCTTCAAGCTGTTTGGAGAGTGCTCAGACTCATTGACTGACCCAGTTTGTTCGCAGAAATAACCTTTGGAGATTATTTCTTCACTTTGGTTTCCATGCTGTGATTCTACAGACCTGCTGGTTTTTATTCAGCAGCCATTTAAAAGAGGACAAACTGAAACCTGCAATGCGGGGTAAATGTAATTAACCACAATTAACTACCTGGTAAGATAGATAACCTGCAGCACTGTGTGTCCTCAGATCTGGATTGAGAGCCACTGAATTAAAGAAACAAATCACTGTGTCAATTAGCAATGCATAGTTGATGTCAAATTTTCAATTAGGAAAGAAGAAAAGGCTAAATAAAATGAGAAAAATCAGATTCTTAAAGGCACAAATGGGACGGCTGTGGCTCAGTGATGGAGTCGGTCGTCTCTCAATCGGAAGGTTCGATCCCAGGTCCTGCTTTCCACTTGCCAAATTGTCCTTGGGCAAGACACCTGACCCCAAACTGCCCCTGGTGGCTTTACCATCGATGTGAATGGGACTAGTAAACACTGATCGGCTCTTTACATAGCAGCCTCTTCTATCAGTGTATGAATATGGGTGTGAACGTTTGAATGTGACATGTAATGTAAAGCACTTTGAGGGTCAGAGGACTAGAAAAAGTACTTTATAAACACAATCCATTTACCGTTTACAATTGGACAAATGACCACACACCAAAGCAGATAGGTGGGAAATTGCACTAATTATGATAGTCTTGTTTTGGGTTTGATGAGAAGATAGTTTCCCTCATATCTGTCCATATGAAGCAACTGAATTAAGTAAACGAATCAGTGTCAATCAACAATGTATACTTGATGTCAAGTTTTCAATAAGTTAAGGAAAGAATAGGCATTAGAAGAATAGGCCTGTGCAATCATTCGATTAGAAAATGATACTTCTTGGCCGCTGTTGGCCTAGCGGTTTAAGCGTGCGGGTGATATACAGAGGCTATAGTCCTTGTGTCAGCAGTCATTGGTTCGACTCCCAGCCCGGACCATTTGCTGCATGTCGTTCCCCCGCTCTCTACTCCCCATCAGCTGTCCTATCAATACGAAGAATTATACAGTTTGGTTTTTAAAGTCACAACTGGGGCGACTTGCTAGCTTAAAAGAAAGGCTGGAATCAGGATCCTTTTAAGACAACAAGGACTAGATGGCATGTTTTTAGCTTTGTAGCTTTGAAATCCATCAGGGTTATTTGAATTCCACTGCTGCATCTTTGCGTTAATTAGCTAACTTAACCTGCCTGTATTTTCATAAAGGCAACAAAGCTACTGATATGCTTGTATGATTTTTTTCACCTAACTTCAAGCAACAAAGCAATATTGTGTATTGTTCAGTTATCAAGATCTCATAAAGTCATACTCTCAACTACTTGTATTGACTTTTGAAACATGACACTGAGGTGTGAACCAACTCAAGGGACCAGAAAGACAAATTAGCTTTAAGGGCCTCACTGACAGAGGGATGAAAGTTTAAGGCTCAAAGTTGATCAGTAAAATGTTAAAATCAATTCTCCACTGCACAGGGAAGCCAGCGCTGTGAGGCTCACATGGGAATGTGCTGCGTTTCCTTAGTTGGCTCTGTCAAACAAGGAAATGTAGCGTTACTGTTGAAGTCCACACTCCCTCAGACAGGTGAGCTTTGATCAATACTAAAAACTCTACTGTGTGTACGATATCTGCTCTGGGTTCTGCAGTGATAGTGTCTCCTGGGTCTGGATATATGTGTTTCGGTTTTAAATGTAATCCCACAAAGTAGCCTAACTGCCTCTCTGATTACACTCTTCATTTATTTAATCTGAGCAAACAAATCCCATCATTGATTCTGATTCTATTGAAGGAAAAATGAGCCAGAATGGACCCTGGGGAAATTGATTGGCTATCTATAGAGAGCCGAGTTTATAAAGCATCCAGCTTCACAAATGGCCTGACTTAGATCCCTCAGCTGCACTGGTGTCACATGATGTAATGTCCTAATTGGAGCTACTGGCAACATACTCAATATGCAATGTACATTTCTTTGATGTAAAATGTGTAATCTCACTCCCAGTATAAGCTGTTTCCAGACGTTGCTATTCTCTCACCACACTGGCTGTTAACAACACAAAGGCTCCCTATGTGATGTTTTATGTTTTTCTTGATTGTCTGAAATTCCCCCTTCACCTTCACACACAAACAATATATTTCTGAGGCGGTGTTTTTGCCAAAGTTAATTTTGTTTCCTCTGAATTGTAAGCTGCCACCATCTAAGCCTCAGATATAAGAAAACCCAGACAGACAGACAAGACCACAGTGTAATCCACACAACGCTGAGCCCCTAAATCACTGCCTTTAAAAATGAAAGCCGGCAGGAAGCAGACTTAGGGCTGTAAACAAATCCATTCCTGTACTGCCTACTGGCCTTACAAACACCAGTTTTAAGCTAAATAGGGTTGCAGCTCCCTCCAGTGTAAAGTGATGGACAGCAGTGAAATTATTACCTATTAGAACCACCCTGGGGGCAAGGTGTCAATACGAATACCCAGTGCAGCCCTAAAACAAGTCTGGATTGAAATCTCACAGTAATGATATTTTATGTTTTGAGCTTTGTGCTTTTCTGCCTGATCCCAGCAGTTATAGATTTGAAACAGATTACTTCAGCAATATTTTTTCTTTGGGAAGTCCATCCTGGTTTAGGCCTTCATTTCATATTTCCCCTGCCGGATTATGTCCTTCTGTCCGATTGATTTGACCTGAAGTCTCGCATTAGAGAGTTTGGGATTTTGATAAGTGCCTGTGATTGAAAAACAAGGAGGCTTTGCGGTTTCTCGTGCTGACTGGAGACCGAGAAACAGAGCTCAATTCAATTTACCACATTGATTACATTCATTGCTGCCAAGGTTAGTTTGTAACCCCATTTCATAAAGTGACCGTGTCAGTGGCCAGGAGTATACCTGTCAGCACAGACTGGGGCATTCAAGTTGAATACTACTTGCAATTTAAAGACTAAAATGATCTTATTTTTTTAAACTAAGATGTGTGGAAGACACTTCTCTATAAATACAAGATAACAACTGCTGAAAAGCACA
The DNA here is from genome assembly GCF_009762535.1 of Notolabrus celidotus. Lineage (NCBI taxonomy): Eukaryota > Metazoa > Chordata > Actinopteri > Labriformes > Labridae > Notolabrus > Notolabrus celidotus. The sequence continues at coordinate 18,102,393 of NC_048293.1, forward strand.
TAACTTTCTGCACCTTTGTATATCTCTTCTGGGACAACAGAAAGAGTGTAAAGGAGTACAATTTGACAATTAAGCTTAATAGATTTATCTCTAATACACTTTCAAACCTTTGTATTAACCTGCATGTATTTCAGATAGTTGTACAATCTTGCAGCTTACTGTACAACACAGTAGATGTGCTTTACAGCAACGCACCCTTAACAGATGACCTTACTGTTTGATATTTTTCGTGTATACCATTAGTTTATCCATAGTTATCCAAGTATTAAACAACAGATAGATATTACTCTGAGTTTTGATATGAACACAGAGTACAATGTACAATATGCATTCTGAGAAACCAGACCAACTATCTAAAGTGTCATTTATACGTTTATAAGTTTGAGTTTTGAACATTATTTTCAAAAAGCTTGTTATTGTTATTGTCTGTTTACTGCTGTATTGTCTTCAGAACACTGGGTGCATCCTTTTATCCTTCCCTTGGTATTCATCTTGGTTACAGCTCACATGCATAAATTATAGTTGTCAGCAGTCCATTCTTGTGGAATGAACACCATGAAATTTTAATCTAGTATTTGATATGGTAGGTGTGTTTAAAACTCCTTACCTAAGCTTAGGTTATATCTTGTGCTCTTTCATATAGCTTCAGTTTTTGCTGGTTGTCTTTAAATGCGTTGTGTTTTGTGTTGTCTGCTTGCAATGCGTGTTACATGATAGATGTGTTGTCCTTTAAAGGTGACCGTGATGATGCTCCGACAGTCACTTTATGTTCCATCAGGTCAAGAGGGATCTAATTGTGGATGCTTTGCCTGCTGGCTGGAACGATGTCAATCACAGAGATAATGATGACATTGATCATGTTGAGGTGTCATTTCTAAAGTTAGCAGTGAGCAGAAATGGAAGCCATGTTGTTCAAAGTAACCTTTTTGTTTAAAGTTCTTGTACCAACATTTTAAAGAATCTGGATTTTGGGATCGTTGGGTTTAATTTGGGATTTTTTTGGGTAAACCCTCTCTGCTTCGGAGCTGAGGGATTTTCCTGTTTCTCGTTAATGTGTCTATCCTATTCGCTCTTTTGTACGGTGGAAATGTCCATCATCCATAGAAAATTGAATGTTCTATCAAAGCATCTTGAACAAGCCTGTGTTTCAAAGTAGAAGCCCCACTGCAGCTCATTAAGAAAACCATGTATAACAGATGTGCCAACCACAGTGTGAAGAACTGTTAGATATTCAAAGTTTGACCACTTATAATTGCAAAACCAATGTTTTAATTATATTAACACTCAAATGAATATGAGTCATGAAATACTTTAAAAAGTTTGATTTACGTGCAACAGTTCAAGGCAAAAAAGCATAAAACAAAAGTCTAACAATCTAATTATATGCAGAAAAATTAATAATAAATTAAAAGGGTTAAGTGTTATTAAAGATTACAGCAAACCAACGATGCTGAAGAACACGGGGAAGTGTACATTTTTTCGCATTTCAGGATTCCCTGAATTAAAAAATAAAAGATCAATATATATTTCTTTTTGTAGAGTATTCATCACCCTAAATCTCATCCACCATTAATACCATTCATTGTTAGTGTTTTGGAAGATTCATGTTCATCTGTTTTCCATGGAGTTTTTTCCTGTGGTTCAAGTCCTGGGGACTTAATGGAAACATTTGGCATGTAGGCTGGGGTTGTTATTTTTCTTCCAGATTGTGTTCCGCAGAGTCTTTGCAGCAGAGTAAACATATGCACCAACAACAAATAAGACAAGAAAAATGAAAAAGGCACTTGAGTATTTCTCAAACAACAAATTTGTTCTTGGTGGTTGAACCGCTCTTGGTAGCCGTGTCTGTGTGAGATTGGTAGCCAATAGTCATCTTCTGAGGGAGCCCCAAGCGCTCTTTGTAAACTCGCCTGTTGACGGGACAACAACAATGTAAGAAGATGCAAAAGATGTCTTCCTAAATATCTATGAATGTAAAGATGTATACAGAAACCCGCCTCACCCTATGTGTGTCACGGATTCCCGGTTGTCAAAGTCTGATGTCCAGACTGCTATTTTATCTCCTTTTGTGCGGATGTTGACCACAGCTCCGCAAACCTGATCACTGTGGTCATCAAATGCCTCTCCAACTAGGCACAGAAGCTGGTGAAGGGATAGAGAAGAAAAGACGGTGCTGTTATACCATTTAAATTCTATTTGAAGGTATTTTGTTTGTAAATCTTCTAAACAAACTAAAACCTGTAAACCGTTCAACGGTGATTGCTTACATTTGAATAAAATCATTTGCATGAGTGAATAACAAGTAAAGTCAACGCAAAGACGTGAGTAGCTGTGAGTTCTTGTCAGGCAGCGGCAATGATGCAAATTGTGCGGCGTGAATTGCATTTCATCCAGGCAAATGAAGCAAATGTTACGCACTTCATTTGCAATGCAAAGGGCCCCTCGCTTCATTCACGAGAGTTGAAAAATCTGAACTTCAGCAAATCCATTGAGTTAATCAGCGTGCAGATCCTCCGGTGACTTGTGATGTGATGAACAGACCCGTGGAGGTCCATTCATCTAGAAAATATTGGAAAAATTGCTTGTATGTTTTTATGGGAACAGGAATAAACAGGAGCTCACTTTCAGAAAGTTAGTGAGGAGGTCAATTTATCTGGTAAGTTGTGAAAACCTTTGCCGTCACTTGATTCCAGATAACGGTTTTACTCGCAAGTAAGCTCTGCCCCATTTAGCATAACTGGCTTCACCATTTCATGTAGTCAAGGTCAAGCTTAACCTAGTTTGACAACAGACTGGGGTGGTGTTTGAAGGAACCCATCCCCTCTCATAAGATTCACCTCTATGGGTACACGCAAATGGAATGAAAGGTATTTGCATGAATCAAGCAAGTGAACACAAAACATTCTTACGTTCGTATATGCGCACTTCAGGGAGTGTTTGTGTTTGGAGTGAACGCAACATAAGGTGTAGCTGAGTTTTGGGGTGCTCAGTGCTGCCACTTGTGGTCAGTAGGAGTATTACAACACAGTTTATATTAACCAGGGGTCCTGCCACTGTATTATTATATATATTCTATCCGTTAAAACATTATTGATGGAATTGGTAACCTAAATGTCCAAATCAGCAAAAAAAATCTACACAGGTCCTGGAGCAGAGCTACATGTTACCCCCAGAAAAAACAACTGTCTTTAAAATTGTTGACTTTAGTGTGAGTTCTAGTGAAGAAAGAGAGGAGTCAACCAACTGCAGTAGATACAGTGGTGACAAAGAAGTCAGGACTGTTTACTAGCTGAACAGCCTTAGCTTGCTGGATCTCTATGTTCCTGTGAGTGACCTTTAGAGAAACTCACAACAACACTTTGTGGGCTGCAGACTTTACAGACAGGAAGTCAGTTTTCAGATGCTCTCATTTAAAGGTCTCATGATGGCTCCCTGTCAGCTCAGCATTTATTTGCGTGCAGATTTATATTTATGTTTTAGATATCACATTAGATTTCGTTGTGCAAATGATGGAAATGATAGAACAAAAAAATAGTGGTGCTCCTCAGTTTTAAAAACCATGAAACTGTTCATATCAGCTGTGTGACCTGTGTGATGAGAGAGTGGTACGAATAATTATGGCTGCCAGCAGGTAATAAATGTCCTGCTTTAGGAAACGGCAGAAGAAATGGTTGATAGCATCAGTGACAACATATAATGAAACACAGAGCACAGAGGCCAAACCTACAGTTTCCAGCCAGAATCGGTCCAGGTCTGATCTCCTCTGCTGCTTGTTGAGTGTGAGCAGCCAGCGGCCGCCACGCTTGTTTCTCTCGTCCTCCCACATGGGTTCAATGCCATCCTGAAGCCACGGTACAAATTGTCAATACACAACCCAAAATACAGCAGTAAAACTTCAAAACACTTTTTAGTAGTGAGGTTTGAGCACGATTTAACATCACCTTCAAGAAACATATATTTTATTTTCGACTTTGCAATGATAAGAGCAGAAGAGCTTTTGATTTGATTGAAAGGTTTGAAGCTGAAATATTTATGAGGTAGTAAGAACTCAGCCTGTGCCTGGTCATGGTTAAATATTAGGTTCACATTTTTCTCTCAAGTTGTATTTCTGCTCTTCTACACAAGCTCTGCCTCAACAGTCAGACTCACAGAGCAGTGTTGTTAAAGACTGGACAGAATATAGACACGTCAATAAACTATAATTGCACAAGTGCTGATAAACTAAGAACCTTTCAATGAATACATGTTTACTGGTCATTTACAGTACAGCTGTAAAAGTCTTTTCATATTTACATGAATGATGACTTAAACGTACCTTAAATAGGGAGTAATCACAGCCTGACATGAGGTTGCTTGACAGCTGGATGTGGTTGTAGAGACTGAAATGAGGAGATGAAAGCATCATCAAAACATGCTACATACACAATCCTGACATTTTAGGGTTTTTGTGGAAGTACAGAAAAAACATTCAACACTCAGAGAGATGTATTGCTCTTACGCCCAGAAATCTTCAACTGTGTCAAATTTAGAGATGAGTCGCAGGTTGGCCTGCCATGTTTTGCTCTTATCATTTTTGAAGAACCACAGGGACCATCTGTCGGGTGAAAAAAAACAGAACAAGGAATTAGAACAAGGGTAATAATCACCTGATAAAACACAAGGTAAACAGAAGTGATTGAGCACATGAGCGATGTAAGGATGTACCAGGATGCTGGAATCTGCTTTATTACAACGAGCCGACACTCTCATGGTCAAAGTCTTTTTTTCACACCCAAATATCTCATTACTCAGCAACTATCTTAAGCTCTTTAGAGCAGGTAGTAATAAAAATCTGTTGACTCAATCATGAGGGGCTTTAAAGCAGCTAATCGATCAGTGGGTCAGGAAGGTATAATTTATTTGAAGCGCAGCCAAAAAAAGTAAATGCACTGCAGAATGTCTGATGAGTCTATTTGATAATGCTATTGTAGGAAGGCTTAAGTTTAGTCCTTGTGTGAATATATTTGAATGGGTGATTTAAGGCCATAATTGACGCAGCACATATTCTGAAGTCCAATTTCATCAAAAGCTGTCCAGTTAAGACTAAAGACTTCAGATGAAAATGTTTAAAATGTGTAACATACCAGTTTATAGTACACTCAGTCTGTCTCCTTTCCTTGAAACTGCCTCCTTGCTGGGTTTTTTTGCAGCTCAGAATAAAATGCATATGAATATGAATGAGGAACATGAGTTTCTTGCTACGGTTGGATTTTAAAACTGAAAAAAGAAGGAGAAAAAAAAGAAACCAGCCCTCATTTTTCAAAAAGAATAAGTAAATAAGAAAAAGTAACTGTGGTGGCAGCGTTTCAACAAAATAAATGGCTTATGATAATGCTGCACTGACAAAAACACTCCTTCTAAAACACCTTTCTTTATGATATCCACACACACACAGGGGCTGGGGATTCGTGGTCAGCATTTCTGGCCTGCTGACAGTTTGTAACTGACTTTACCAGCTGGCTGACAGGCTGCTGAAACAGGTGATGTGCCTTATTTTCTAAAACTAGCCCGTGCAGACTTTACAAGCTGACCCCATCAGTCGGCATGAGTAGAATTGAGATGAACTACTAACCAGTGCTGCATTTCCCTCTGCCATGTGTCCTGTGCTGTTGCTTGTCTTGGTTTGAACTGGCTTTAGACCCACCTTGATGTGTTTATTTGCTTTCTCATGCAATCTCACACACCAGATTACCCTGCATGGAACCAGGCAGCTCTTGTAAACTAATGCACCACTTTGTCCGTCTCTGCAAATAGCTCAACGTTTGACTTGAATTTATGTGTCGTAAACTTCACAACAGAGCTGTGAAGCAGCATTTAGGTGTTGAAGGTCAAACTTCTCCCTGAGCTTGCTGGCATTTTGTTTGGATTTAATATTTGACCCTTGTGGAGACAAATATCCTTGAGGAAATTAAATATACATAAAATATTCAATTGGTGCATGTTTGTATTCAGCTCTGAAGGGAGTTGGAAGCTATCGGAGTATGGACTGGGAGAAAACATGGAGACACTCTGGACAGGTCACAGACGATCATAGTCATACTGTGGGGAAATAAAATCTTTAATCTATTATTGTTTGTTTGGATAATGAAAGAAAATCCACTTTAATACTTTAAGAAAGTGAAAACAAACAGAGAGGATCAGAAACAAGCAACACTACCGACCACAGAGTCATCATCGACGGAAATATGGATATAAATGATCATTTTTTTCAAACCACAGTTTCAAACACTGTTAACTTTGTTTGAAGAGGCCCATAACTTCAGAGATTATCAATGTGTCTGTCACACTGATTTTCAGATATCTATGTCACAAAGGATCCCTTTTCTTAAGTGAAGACTTTATCTTGAGAGCATGTTGATAACTGGAGTAAAGGCTGTTTATGAGCTGTGTCTGTTATGAACATGCCTTTACTGTGTACCATGCACCAACAACTTGGCTGATTGCTCTGCTTCCTCTTGTAGAACAAAGCACTCATTGTTTTTGTTGAACAGTCTTGGCTTTCACAATTATTTGTGCCATCATTCATAAATTAGGAGGAAGGGTCATTCAGTTTTTGAACTGTGACCACAGATCAGACAACAGTGCGACACGCAAGTCTGTAAACCTTTCTTTGAAGTTGTTACCAAGAACATATGATCGTTTTCTTAATGACATGTGAACCACGACGACTTTCATTTAAAACTCTGTTGATTAAACCGGCAAACCAAAGCAATACCTGACTAATGGAAGTTCATGAAAGAGAAAGCAAAAATCTGTTTTTACTAAAATGATACTGAAGTAAGACTGGCAAATCATTAGGAAAGCTAGAACAGATTATTTTTCATTCGTTTTATTTATCGTTAATTCATGTAATCTTCATGATTGTGTGGCTCAGTGGGTAGAGTCGGTCCTCTTACAATCGGAAGGTTGGCGGTTCGATCCCAGCTCTGGCAGTCACATGTCGAAGTGTCCTTGAGCAACACACTAAACCCCAAATTGCTCCCGCTGTTGTTCAGCGGTGTGTGAATGTGTACGAATGAGATCAGCTAATACTGATGGTCCCTTACATTAGCAGCCTCTAGCATCAGTGAGTGAATGGGTATGAACGGGTGAATGTAAAAGCGCTTTGGTCAGACAGACTAGAAAAGCGCTATATAAGTACAAGTCCATTTACCATTTATGAAAAATTTAAATATGTATTAAAAAATATGCATATGTGTTTTGAATGCACTTAGGTTTTATTTCTCAAACCAATAATAAAAAAGTCAAAACTATTAAATCTAAAATTATTTTATATGTTGTACAATACTGGGAAAAGCAGCCAATGCTCACATCAAAGAAGGTTACACATTTATTTTTATTTTTTTTAAATCTACTTAAATTTAGTTAAATAATATTTGCATATTAATAATAGTATTAACACAACTGCAAAAAAAAATAATAGTTGCATGAAGGGTATGGTGCAAATGATTAAAACCATCTTATTACTTTACCACTTTTCAGAGCCTTACTTGTTCTGCAGGGGGTGCTTGATGTATGCCTCGGGGCTTACGATCTCCTGTCCAGACTCCTCAGCTCCATCTTCATCAGTCTGGGTTGGACTTGGGGTGCTTTCCTAAAAGGAGTCATTTAAGGTGAAATACACTGGTGAGAAAGGGAGTTTCTTATCCCTATATCCAACTAATAACACTTCATAGAAAAAATTCATGATGAAATTATAAAAAATCCTCCTTTGACAATAATAAGACGTGTATAATGTACGATGGCCCTGAAGTGCAAATCACAACGGCAATTCAGATAACACAATGGCAAATGAGAAAACACTACAGCCATCCAATCAAGTCCAATCAGCAACATGTCATGTCCCCCGAGGGTACCTACTTCTTCTGGTTTGGTTAATGTTGTGTTTCCTAAATTGCCATAGTGTTTCCTGAATTGCCATAGTGTTTCCTAAAATGCCGTAGTGTTTCCTGAATTGCCACAGTGTTTCCTAAATTGCTGTAGTGTTTCCTGAATTGCCATAGTGTTTTCTTTTTGCCATAGTTTTTCCTGAATTGCCATAGTGTTTCCTAAATTGCTGTAGTGTTTCCTGAGTTGCCATAGTGTTTCCTGAATTGCTGTAGTGTTTGCTGAATTGCCGTAGTGTTTCCTGAATTGCCATAGTGTTTCCTAAATTGCTGTAGTGTTTCCTGAATTGCTGTAGTGTTTCCTAAATTGCCATAGTGTTTTCTTTTTGCCATAGTTTTTCCTAAATTGCCATAGTGTTTCCTGAATTGCCATAGTGTTTCCTAAATTGCCGTAGTGTTTCCTGAAATGCCATAGTGTTTCCTAAATTGCTGTAGTGTTTCCTGAATTGCCATAGTGTTTCCTAAAATGCCGTAGTGTTTCCTGAATTGCCACAGTGTTTCCTAAATTGCTGTAGTGTTTCCTGAATTGCCATAGTGTTTTCTTTTTGCCATAGTTTTTCCTGAATTGCCATAGTGTTTCCTAAATTGCTGTAGTGTTTCCTGAGTTGCCATAGTGTTTCCTGAATTGCTGTAGTGTTTGCTGAATTGCCGTAGTGTTTCCTGAATTGCCATAGTGTTTCCTAAATTGCTGTAGTGTTTCCTGAATTGCTGTAGTGTTTCCTAAATTGCCATAGTGTTTTCTTTTTGCCATAGTTTTTCCTAAATTGCCATAGTGTTTCCTGAATTGCCATAGTGTTTCCTAAATTGCCGTAGTGTTTCCTGAAATGCCATAGTGTTTCCTAAATTGCTGTAGTGCTTCCTAATTTGCCATAGTGTTTCCTGAATTGCCATAATGTTTCCTAAATTGCTGTAGTGTTTCCTGAGTTGCCATAGTGTTTCCTAAATTGCCGTAGTGTTTCCTGAATTGCCATAATGTTTCCTAAATTGCTGTAGTGTTTCCTGAGTTGCCATAGTGTTTCCTAAATTGCCATAATGTTTCCTAAATTGCTGTAGTGTTTCCTGAGTTGCCATAGTGTTTCCTAAATTGCCATAGTGTTTCCTGAATTGCCATAATGTTTCCTAAATTGCTGTAGTGTTTCCTGAGTTGCCATAGTGTTTCCTAAATTGCCATAGTGTTTCCTAAATTGCCATAGTGTTTCCTGAATTGCCATAATGTTTCCTAAATTGCTGTAGTGTTTCCTGAGTTGCCATATTGTTTCCTAAATTGCTGTAGTGTTTCCTGAGTTGCCATAATGTTTCCTAAATTGCTGTAGTGTTTCCTGAGTTGCCATAGTGTTTCCTAAATTGCCATAGTGTTTCCTGAATTGCCGTAATGTTTCCTAAATTGCTGTAGTGTTTCCTGAGTTGCCATAGTGTTTGCTGAATTGCCATAGTGTTTTCTGAATTGCCATAGTGTTTCCTAAATTGCTGTAGTGTTTCCTGAATTGCCATAGTGTTTGCTGAATTGCCATAGTGTTTTCTGAATTGCCATAGTGTTTCCTAAATTGCTGTAGTGTTTCCTGAGTTGCCATAGTGTTTCCTAAATTGCCATAGTGTTTTCTAATTTGCCGTAGTGTTTTCTAATTTGCCGTAGTGTTTTCTAATTTGCCGTAGTGTTTCCTGAATTGCCATAGTGTTTTCTAATTTGCCGTAGTGTTTCCTGATTTGCTGCAGTGTTTTCTAAATTGCCATAGTGTTTCCTAAATTGCCGTAGTGTTTCCTGAATTGCCATAGTGTTTTCTAATAGGCATCATAGCATTTCATGAGTAATGTCCCACTCATGCGTGTGGATCCATGACGATGAGTCAGCAGTGATAACTGGAAAGTGGTGTCAGTAGATACCAATGTATGTCGACATAGATAACAGTAGGGAAAATACAGCGTTGCTTCTATGCTTAACAGAATGATAAACCAACTTAATAAATTGGATTGTCTTCAAATAATTATTACTTCATGTACTTTAGAGCCTCCACTTGTGAAACCTCATAGAAACATCTGGTACACATTTCACTGTTCACTAACTGCTAACATGACCATCCACTGTTAGCTAGCTTCAAAACTCTACACTTCTAAGTTGTATATGTGCCTTGTGTGTTTATTACTGGACGATATAATTCTTCTGGTTATTATTAATTTATTACTTGGTATAACTTTCGAAAAAAAAATGACATGCACCAGAAAGTTTTTACCATTGTAGTTTAAAAGCTGACCTTCTAGCTTTCTTCTCATTTAGCTTCATTGACTGAAACATTAACCTGTACAGTAGTCGTTATCGTGGAGGCCGGTAGGGAACAACTGTTGATAGTTCCAAAGCGGTTATTTATTTATTTATTTATTTATTAGATCATTTACACGCAGTATTTAAACATAACTATCACATTTATCCTGAATAACAGTCACTAACGGTTTGCAGTTAACTAACTAATTAATGTAGTAATAGAACTCAGAGAGGTTTCCTCCAAAAGGTGAATGGCACGTCGGTTAGCCATCACGTCAGCCTTAAAGTTGGGAGCACATTCCTTTTTTACGCCTAGGTCGTGGCACAGAAGGCGAACTTGAAACTACACGAGACAGCACACGTGGTTGTAACAACGATCAATTTACTTCCATGGACAATCATTAAAAGTTGTACTCATACTTTAAATGACATCTAGACCCATATTAAAAGTAAATTAGCCTCACAATTGTTTTGATATGTTCTTCAGAGAAAGTGCTCACCGGTTCGGCAGTCGCCATCTTACAAATCTGTGTATGGAAACTTTGTGCTGATTGGTCGGAGCTGTCCCACGTGACGCACCCGCTGCGGACATGCGCAGTGGTTTTTTTATGTGTGTTTTTTTCTTCAACTTTATTATAGATGTACATGACAAACAATGGGAACATTCAGAAGGAGCATCATACATAAACAATTATTAAGAACACAAAAACAAAACAGCTGCAGTTAGTAATTGATGGTAAATTATACATACATACAAAATAAATAATAAAATGAGTTGAGTAAGGAGAGGGACTAATTTTACAATTCAGTGAGGAATTCTTTTAGGGAATCGTATATCTTTAGTGTTCTTACTCCATTCACTATTTTCAAGATTCAGGATTCAAGATTCAAGAAAGCTTTATTGCCAAGTGAGCTCACACACACGAGGAATTTGATGTGGTGAATGGAACACTGGTACTTAACAACAAGACAGTAAGGACACAACCAGACAGTAAGGGCAATAGATATATAAACCTAAACACAAATCCAAAAATTCTTAATAAAAATAAAAATACTATCTGTACAAAGAAAGGTAAAGAAGTACTTTTAAAGACGTGATATAAGTTAAATTAGAATAAGCCAGAGTGCACATTTAGTAGATGAATGTGATAACAAAATAAAATATGGTAGTGGATTTATTTTCAATGATTTTAGGTATAATTGAAATTAATTTAGAAAAACAACAAATTTGGTGGGAGATTTCATAGTCCTGTTTTTTAATATTAAACCGAAAGTTATGTCATTTATTGAAAAGGAAATTGGAATGGATTTAATTTTTACTTTTAACCATTTATGGATATCAGTCCAGAAGGTTTTCACAGTGGCATGAGAGGATAATATGGTTCGTCGACTCAAGTTCATTTTCACAAAGGGGGCATAAATTGTCTTTTAAAGTGTGCAGAGTAATTCTTTAGAAGGATAAATACTGTTGATAAAATTAAAGTGTGTGTCATTTGCTTTGGGTGGTATAGGGAATGTGAGATACATCGTTCTTAATTTTGCCGTTGATTTTTTGTCAAATTTGTGTAAAATATCATTTCTGTTCTGTCTACCTGGGAATAGAACTTCATTAAGATTATTTCTTATCAATTTATTATTACATTTTTTTTTATTTAGGACTAACAATCATTGAATGGACAATGAAGGTAGTTGTGGACAGTAACAAAGTAAATTTACTTGAGTACAGTACTTAAGTACATTTTTTGAGTATCTGTACTTTACTTGAGCATTCTTATTACTTTTACTCCACTACATTTAGAAGACAATTGTTGTACTTTTTACTCCACTACATTTCTATCAGTGCTCTAGTTAATCACTACTTTTGCTTTCAAGTCAGCTCACGAATTTCCTTCTCTTTTCTGAAATCTGATCCCTAAGACAGTACAATGTGTTTGTGTAGTTCTGTTTGTCTCAGTGGTTTAGCCGTACCTGTATATTGTGCGTCTCCACAGTTTAAGAAGGAGCAAACACAGAGCAAATTTCACTCAGATCAGGCAGTCATTTGGAGGTGTAATGATGGCTATAATTCTCCACCTAAGCACCCATGGCCATATCTTCAGCCTGTGTTAGAGGTTTTTGAAATGAAGAATCATGAAATGTTCTCCCTGTTTCCCACTCTGCCCAAACATACAAACATTCACTGTCCAACCTGAGAAAGTGTGTTGAGCTAAGTAACATTTGTTTAATTCCAGATGAACATTCCAAACTAAGTTGTCTGTGCTTGGAGTAACTTAGTTGCTGTTTTCATTTCATGCTATAGTTTTTAGAGATTTCAAGTAATGGTTTTCTAAATAAACATATTGTAACCAAATGTACTCCTATGTATTCTTGACTGCACTCATGCTCTGTAAAAACACAACGTTTTGAGATATTCTAAGAAGTACTTTGAATACTTAAGTATTTTAAAAGCAAGTCCTTCAGTACTTTAACTCAAGTAATAATCTGACACAACTTTCACTTGTATTGGAGTAATATTTGACCAGCAGTATCTATACTTTGACTTAAGTAATGAAGCTGTGTACTTTGTCTACGACTGATAAAATCAGATTCTGGAGGGGGTTGAAATTATGCTTGCCATAGATTGTTCATAATTGAGAAGAGTACCTTCTGCGGACATGCGCAGTGTGCTGTCGCTGGCAGCCTGCTTCTCTGCGACTCCACCCCTCTCCTGCAGACGAAGGCATGGCGAGCACCGAGGCTAGAAGGGAGTGTGAGACAGAGGGCTGCAGCAAGGACGCCAAACTCCAATGCCCCACATGTATCAAGCTTGGTATTCAAGGCTCATATTTCTGTTCCCAGGTACTGTTGCTTTATAGTCCTGTCGCATGTAAAAATCGTCTCTAGCCACACACAAGGGCCCGGTGTTCCATCACGAGGCTGCTAGCTGTCAAGCTAGGTGGACATGTGTAGGTGCCTGGTCACCCGATAAAACGCAATTACTCTGCAGTAACTAATGCCCTCTGGCTTTGAACGTGTATACAGATTGATGAAGATGCATAATGCAGTAGGTGATGATAACAATTGTTGTCTTCGTGACAAGGCTTCGGGGGAAATGATAGGCTAGCGTTAGCAGGCTGTTGGCAGGTTTGCTAAAGTGAGACATACAGCGTCCGGCGTCCGCAGTCAGTCAAGAAGTCAGTATGAAGTTATTTCGCAGACAGTGTTAGCCTGTCCTTGAAATACTGAACTTACTGTGGGAAACTGGTCATCACAAGTGATGGCAACTGAGTGGCAAAGTCTTTGTGGAATCCCATTTCGTGAATGTGATTCCACGATTTTCATTCTAATGTTGGTCTTTATTCCCACATGTTCTCACCTCAGGCTGACAGTTTAGGATGCATGACAGAAAGACCTCATACTTGGCTTAATGCATCTCTCAAGAGCTTCCACTGAATTGACGCCAAGCTGAGCAGGATTTATGATCAGTATGACAGCTCTATGTCCTGACAGATGCTTGATGAATGTAATTGTATCCCTCTAGAAATAGTTAAAGGTTTGTATCAAGTCACATGAGTCAAACTAGAGTTCATGTTGCAGATCTGGTTTGTTTTCTTTGGAAAGTTTGTCTGCAAATTTGGCACTTAGACTTGATCTACAGAGGAGCTGTGTCTTAAGAGAACCATACATTTTTGCTAGGGGTGTAACGATCCTGTTTAACCATGATTCGATTCGTATTAGATTCGTGGTTGCCGATATAATTAAAGGATGATATTGGTTCATTTAGAACGATATGATCTGAAACAATTCAGTGGCTGGTTCTGAAACGCCCTGCTGCATACTTCTTACTAATGTAGTAGGCAGTAGGTATTGCCTACTTCATACTGTGTTTGAATTTAGTATAATGACTGTTCTGTTGGATCTGTGTTGCAGTACGCTGAGCCAGACGTCACTGGATTTCCAGTTTTGGAATGCGGAAACAAACAACGGCCAAGCTGATAGAGAAACTGATTCTTAAGCATCCATTTATAATTTAAAAAGTTAAGAAGTGGTTTATATGTAATTCAATAACTTTCACAGCACCCAAAAATGTATTTCCTCCCGTCAAAAAAGAAGGAAAAAGAAAAAGTGGAACGAGTGCTGTGCATTGTGGGAAACAGTACGCGAGGCAGACTGGTCCGATGCATGCTGTGAATTTTTCCTGAATCAGTAGACATCCAGGGAGTTTTGTCATACTCCAGATTTTGCTCTTGTTCACATACTACATACTGAATTTTGGACAAATCAGCACGCATTTCTAGTATAGTAGGCGGTTTCGGAAACAGCCAGTGATTTGAAATCTGTTCGAAAAATCAACCAGTATGACTGTGAAATAAACACCTTGACACTGGACAGTCCTGGTTTCCTGTTGTTTCTTGTAAGGGAATCAGGTATGCAATGAGGCTTCTGCAGAGCTGATGTTACCTTGTGCTGCTGCAGCAAGAGGTGCCTGGACTGCAGGCGTTGTGTGAAATCCCATGACGCCTTAATAGGTGGTTGGATAGATTTGTGGTGTTGCCGTGGTACTTTACTTGACCTTTACATATCCTACAAACAGCGAGCGTCTTATTTAGAACATCTCCGTCTTTGCAATAGCCAAAGTGTTTCCACACGCTGGACTGCAATGGTGGCTTGATCATTTCTCGTTGCTGCCATGCTATGTTTAGTTGTCTGTTGGCGCGTGGCGATGACGTCACAGACAGGCAGCCTGAATTGAGTAACGTTTAACGTCTTTATCATTAAAAGTGCAAAAAAAACACATCCATAGAAAGTCTGCCGTGCTTAAATCCAATTTGTTATTTCCTAGTATGGATACAATCGATTTATTACCTTTTAAAACGATGTTAGATCGATATATGTCGTCCCGAAGGCCAACTTGCCGAGCACAGATCGATGTAGTCAGATCATAGGAATATAAATTGATACATCGATGTAGTTGATGAATCGTTACACCCCTAATTTTTGCCTGTGTAAAAAGATTCACAAGTACTCCATATAAGGCGTTGTCTGCCTTATATGAACTACTTGTGAATCTTTTTACACAGGCCTACTGAATTCTGATTGGTTAATATTCAGTGGCAATGGTCTGCTATTTCTTAATAGCACACCGTTGCGTAGGATGCAGACTCTGGTGGACTAACAAAGCTGGAGTTGGCATCTGGTTTGCAGATTCTGTTTTGGTTGTTAAGGGAAGGGTTAAGGAAACCAGGCAGGTCCTGATCCAAAACCACAATAAGTAGACTTGTCAGATTAGGACTGGATCATCCTAGAGAAGTTACACACTTCTAAAATCACAGTTACAGATTTGTGAAACAGTCATTTTATTAAACAAAAAGCAACAAAGGGAAGACTTTACCTTGTAGGGCTAGGTCCTGATCCAGAACTATGACACCTGAACTTGCACCTTATCATCTAAGAGGGTCCACTGATGTTTTTAAATGCAGTTTGAGATTTGTCAAACATTTCTTCTATTTCAGAGAATGCAAAAAAAATGAAAGACCTGGTTTCCTAAACCCTTCCCCCAACAGCTGAATTAGAAGCTGAAGATGGACTGTGTTTATACAGGGCCATGCTTTCTCTAGTCTTCCACTCGAAGCGCGTTACATTACATGTCACATTCACCCATTCACACCATGGGAACAGCAGTAGTCCAACTGGACACCGGTGCTGTCATGCACTGCAAGCTGCAATGCACAGAAGATGTTTTTCTCGTTAACATTAACGTCATCATCACCCCGTCGACAGCACCAACATCAATCATCATCCAGAATCCCACTTAACCTCAAAATCATCATCATCAACTTCATCACTGGCATCAAAATTAAAGTACGAAGGTGTTCACAAAAGTGCCAGATCTATAACTTTCTCATTTGTAGAATGGGACTCTGTGGATCCAATATAGTTGGGTAACTCATTTAAGACCTATTATAACTGGCCTGGATGATGACTGACAGACTCCAGGCCAGCTGATTGCACATTTCACCAGCTTGTTCAGGCCAGTTCTAATGCTGAGTACAAGTCAACACACCAAAGGAAATCAACCAGAAGAGTCGAGGGAGAGTCGAGGGAAGTATGAGAGCAGAAGGGAGAGAAAGTTTCAGCCACAGTGGCGAAGAATGCTGGAGTTGGCTGGAATATGATTTGGCCAAAAATGTAGTCTTTTGCCAAATTTGGTGATCAAGACTGGAATTTGCAGACAAGTTGAGTATGGAAGAGATAATGTAGTTGACTCTCCTCTGACGTGTACATTAATCAGGAGGACTTATCTCAGCTAACAGGGTAATTGCAAGCGGCAACCTCCGGTCTAAAAATATGAGGCCAATGCAGAAGTGCTAGAACCTGCAGTTCATGGAGGATCCACTTGAGGCTGGCTCCGGAAGTACCAGAAACCACATACACCCAAATAAATAAAAAAAAGATCTTTACAGCAGAAATAAACATGTTTACAGCCTGGTACAAAAAACGGCTTGGCTCTATGTAGCTAATTTCTCTATCGGCACACACTTTACGGGGGTTGAATTTTTTTCTAACGCGATGGTTCAGAAGATATTAAGATTACAAGTTTTTGCCCAATAAGGACATGACTGACTTGAGGCACTGAGGCGCTGAACTGTTAATACTGAGTAGAAAAAGGCGTGGCATACCTGACCACTTTGAGATCTCACTCAAACTTTAACTGTAACAGACTATTTTTAATGGAAGAATCGTGACCATTTCTAAACCAATACTTTATTTAGAATAAGTCTGAGCTGTGCAGTCAGACCCTGCTCTTTACATTCACTGTCTCTCGCTCTAGCTGTCCAATCAATGCAACTGCACAACGTGAATGATCCACCGCAGCTTTCAGACAAAACGTGAATTGTATTTTGATTTAATTTCATTATGCTTATCTGAGACATGGCTCTCTTTGTGTCCATCTCAACTTATCGTCTTTGTGTTTTTGTTTTTTTTATTACAGGAATGTTTCAAAGGAAGCTGGGTGTCTCACAAGCTGCTGCACAAAAAAGCAAGTATGTATGACTCATCACTTCTAGTTCTTTGCTTTGTTATCGTTGAATTCTGTGGTGATAGTTTGAAAATATGTTTGAATGTGACATTTGAAGTACTTAGAAGAATTTGTCCCTTTTAGAAACTCAACAACTAAAACATGTACAGAGTGCTAGCTTGTTTGTAGAGTTTGATAACAGATGATACCCTTTAAGCCTGGTTTATACTTCTGCGTTGACGATACACGGTGGTTGACGTCAGCGTGAGTACTACATACCTGTGTGTTGGAGCGGCTGCGTAACTTTGCCATAAAACTTTTAAATGTTAGTTAACAGTGAGATTACTATTCTAGTCATATCCCCAGAGATACACATTCGGCTATATGTGTAAGCCATGTGCGTAAACTCAGGGCTACGCGAACCCAACCCACGGCTTGTGCTACGGCATAGGTTGGACACAGGAGTATAAACCAGGCTTTACTCTTTACCAACACAGTGGTGATACATGCTTCAAATACTTTGTGTGTGTTTGTTTTTTTTAAGAGGAGGACAAGAACCAGAATGACTCAAAGAACTGTGTGGAGAAAGACATCAACACAGATCCATGGCCAGGCTACCGCTTCACAGGAAAACTACGCCCTTACTACCCACTGGTGAGTTCTTGCAGGAACCGTAGAGCACATCCACAACCGTCTCTTAGTGTCACTTGAAAGAGCAGGGATTAAAATAACACTGTTTAGTGTTTCCCACACGTAAACGATACTGTGGCCGCCCAAGTAAAGTCAGCTCAAATTAAATGCTTACATTGTAATCTCATTTGCAGTAGCAAGTAGGTACAATGGCTAAGCAGCCGCACACAAATTTAGGTTAGGATATTAATACATAAATGTACACACACATGAAATAAAATAATACATAAATAAATGAAATAAAATTGAAATAAATAAAAACCCACCCAGAACAAAGTGAGACCACCAGCTGCATCAGACCACAACACAGATCCTAAGAGAGGCCAGATCTGTTCTTTCAGTTTTTCAGCAAATGGAGCCCACATTTGAATATTACCCTCTTTAACCGTGATCATCTGAGCAGTGGAAAGCTCTAAGTAAACTATATCTAGGAAAGTGAGGATCCAGCTGTGTCTGTCTTATTTTTTATCCATTTATGTTCAACATTTACTATCATGTATCTGATGATTTTTCAATTCTCTCTGCATCTTGCATCTGAAATTTGCAGAGCCTGACACATGCTCTACAGGTGATCAAACGAAGAAAGGGTCCTTCAGTATGTCCCTTTTGCTAAAAAGCCTGATCCATACATGGATCACTCTTGATGACAATATATTTAAATTAAATTTAAAAACACGAGTTGTGTTATTTGGACGTCTTAAGGCTGATTTATACTTCTGCGTCGAATCGACGGCGTAGCCTACGCCGTAGGTCCGTGTAGCTCCCGTACCTACGCAGAGGCCTACGCACGTAGCTGACGTGCACCTCCTCCAAAATGTAACTACGCGTAGAGCCAACGCGGACCGCAAGCTCTGTGATTGGTCCGCTCGACGGCTTTGTCTTTCCCGCATTCACAGCACTTCCGGGATCCCGGACATCGGCCACACATCGGCCGTGTATTTCATCTCCTCCTCTCTATTCTTCATGTAATCATGTCTGTATGATAAACAGCAACATGTATCAGCTGTAGATTAACATAACACGCTCTGAATCGATGTGGAAAAGTAAACAGAGATCGTAGCAGGACTGGAAGCAGGCGACCGGCTATTAGAGAGACCACACTGCCCTCAAGCGTTTCGGAGGAGAATTGCTGCGCGACACGGACACACCGACGCACAAGTATGTGGGGCTCATGTCCGCGTCAGCCCCTGCTGCGTAGGGGCTACGCAGAAGTATAAATCAGCCTTTAATGAAATGTCCTTCTGATGAATATCGAGGAAACGGACACATACAGAAAAAGGGAAATAGAAGGAGGAGAGAGTGTGCTTTGATTGCCTCCAAACAAAATCTGGAACCTTACTGAGGGGATGTGAGGAGGCATGTGTGAGTGTGTTTATTTGTGCTTTAGAACATAACAGTAAATAAACAGAAAGTGAAGTCCTATGGCCTATTTATAAAAAAACCTTTTGGAACATCAATACTTTAATATGTGATATGAGTGGGGATTGTATCAATTTGAAGAAGGGTTATAGAAAAAAAACCATATAAATACGCTGGTTCTCATCGTTTTTTAATAGACTTGGATGTTTTGAGGGAAAAAACAGTGATTAAAAAAACAGTTGGAGAGCGTATTGCTGCTGAGGAAACTCTAAACAGCATAAAGACAGTGGCATTACCCAGCTAACAAGCATGGTGCTATATCATCAAACTGAATGATGATAACACTGTTACTCGTGGGTCTATATGTGCAGAAAATGTATTAAAACACAACATGAATTCCATAAGAGATGGGACGCTGTGAAAAGTATTAATAATAACAGATTTTGATGGTTTGCAAATTATTTATATAAGAAGTATAATAATACTCTTTTAAAATTGATGTTAACACATTTCAAAACAGTTGGGACAGGGACATGTTGATTAAATAAAGGGTTTAAATGATTTCCAAACCATCCAAATCTGCTTGTTTCATTTCACACTCAGTCCCATCTCTTGTGGAATTGGGGTTGTAGAACTAGAACACTGAAATGCTTTCATAATAGAGAAGAGGTTATCACAAAAATATGAGAAAGCTCGTACAAAACAACCCCAGGACATTTAAACACATTTTTATTTTCAGACATGACGGAAATTCTGTGATATCATACTCTGTCCTCTTCTTTACCTCTCCTGTAGACTCCAATGAGGCCTGTACCGGGTGACATCCAAAGACCTGACTACTCTGATCATCCCAGAGGTAATGATGCTACTCACTATAAGATTAGGTGTTTAAGATGAACCTTGAAACCTATTTCCATCATCTAAGGAGTGAGATGTGTCCTACACCCTGGAGCGACAATTATACCAGTATGAAATTTAGAGAGAGGTACTTCTATTGTGTTCTGGTATTTTACCCTGAAGATAGTGGCACCACTTTTTAACGTCTGTGTGTCGTGTTTTGCCTGTCTTACACATGCACACAACTTTTGAGCTATGTGTAGGAACCAAGGGTCATTTTCATAAAGCTTGCTAGAACAAAGAGTTACTCCTCGAAATGGAATTCTTAGAATGATGTTTTTTAAGAACTTCCACTTAAAGCTGAGACCAGATCCCAGTAAAGATAAGTTATTCACAAAGCAGCGTAGCCCCTGGAGAGCTTCTAAGGTGAACAACTGTTAGAATAAGTGAGAGAGTTATATCCATTTTAAAAGATTTTTCCAAAAGACGGTAAGAGGAGAAATATACTCCAAACACTGAATGACCACGAGTTGTTGAAACGCTACAGACTGGATCATGTAGTGATCATGTTTGTGGAAGGTGTCTTTAGAGATGCCCTCACATTTCCCACCCAATGCAACAAAAACAGAAATGATCACAACAATAATATATGAATATATTTGGCAACAGGAAAAATGCAAGTGTCCCTGCACTTCCATTCACACTGCAGGTGAGTCTCGTGTAGAGAGGCTTGTTATTAATGACTTAGCCAAACTAAGAGTGCAGAATAAGATCTGCAGCAACAAGCTGCACAAGATGATTAAAACGGCATCAGAAGCTTCACAAAACATAGAAATGTTGCACTGCAATCAATGCATTAGAGAGAGATGCAGACTTCTCTCTCTTTCTCTCTGATCATCTAATAAAGTGATGCATCTGCACCTCCCCCACCCCAGTGTGTGTTTTCAAATATGTTGTTGGCTTTATACTTGGGAAAAAAAAGGCTTAACTTTTATTGAAAAGAGAATAAAGAGCATGTATTTATTTATTTTTTTGGATCAACCAGTCATAGCTTTTGATAGAATGTGTCATACTTACCAACAAGATCAACATCTCATCCTCAAAAAGTGCCCACCTTTCCTACCTTAGATTCCTCTGAGATTGTTCCTAAATCACCCCAAAGCTAGGACTCCTGGATAGAAAATATTCAAACTCAGAGAGAATTCTCAGTGTATGAGAATACAATCCGTTCTAACACTGAGCTGCAGCCACCCCAGAGTAGAAGCAATCAAATTTCCTGCCTTTTAGCAGAGGGAAGTCTGCACATTTACAGGTGTGATGTGGGTAACGTGAGCAGACACTGAGTTCTGATCTGAGGATGCACAAAGCAGGCGTAAATAAACAAAGCTGCTGATTTCTCTCAGGTTGCTGGCTTAAAGCTTAAACATACTGAGATTAATAGTCTTGAATGTCATCACCCTGGAGAATTAACCTAATAATCCCTTGTTATGATTGCAAACATTGATTCAGATCTATTGCATGGATGTAAATCCTCTGTCACTCAAGCGTGTTTATGACCAGCTGGCTTCTTCCTGATAATTGTCACACCCCTGTAATTGTTACCTGGCTTATTTACGTCTATATCTCTGGGCAAGCTACTCGAGGTGCAACCATGGCAACCTCTACATCCCTGTCATCTGACTGCATAGATCCATGCTCAGGTAGTCATGGTTACAGTCTCCCTTTATTCTCCAGTGATGCATCTCAGGCCCTGAAGCACGAACGTAGCAGGCTAGTGTGATGTAGCAGCGTAGACAAATGCAGATCTTTCTCTGCAGAACATATTACACGCTGATAATCATCTTTAATAAGCCAGCAGGAAGAGGAGCGTATAATCACTGAGGTATTTAATGTACATGCTCTGATTTTCAAACATAGCTTCTTTCTGAGCAGCTGTGTCAGAGCATATGTAAGCGATATTGATCACACTGTAGGCTCCTCTGGTCTAAAGGAGGGCCGCCTTTGACGTGTACACAATCCTGACCAAAGTCTGTGTTGCTAGGAAACTGTCTGTGTTCATCCAGCAGTCATCTCCTCGGGATGATAAATAATATATCAGCAAATTGTTGATGACTCAGGTGTTCTGGCCGACATGCATTAAAACAGTTTGGTTTTCAGTCCAGGAATAATTCCCTGATCTCATCGAATCTCAAGTTGAACTGCAGAATAAAATGCAACAACACCTCTGCCTCTGTTCTTCACATAACACTAACAGGCCTCCTTAGTTCCTCTGAGTCCATAGTCAGTGTCACTAGAGTCTGCCTCCGCTCAGATGCTGATGCAGTAAATTATTCTACACAGGAGCAGCTAGCATCCCAAAATAACAGCACTCCAAGATCTGTTCATGTGTTTCAGAAACTTGAGCTTTAAATCAAAGAATGTTAAAACAGAAGAAGAAACTATCAAAATTAGGGATGTAAATTTCAAGTATTTCTGTGATCAATCTTTGGATATGTTAACGATCGATTAATCATTAAAAAAAACGTAAAAGTTTTCCATGTCATAAACGATGCCAAATGCGTTTCAATCAAATTTTCCTTCACTACACAATGTATATAACTGACAGTATTGAATATCTACAGATCGTATTGAGGTGTTCAAAACATTAAACAGGCTGAATATCAACGTGTGGAGCAGGCTCTTAATCTCAGCGCACATACAGTCATAAAAGTGAAGGCTCAGACTTCAACAAGGGAACAGAACAGAAACATATTTCAGACTCACAGTGCCCAGTTTTCTGTCTACTCGTTCTTATTGAGAATAATAAGCATGTGAACGCGGTCAGGTGTCAGCCGGGAGCACAACTGGGTCATAATCAGTCCAGCGGCTAATGAAAAAACCTGAGACCTGTAGGAATGGGTACCGAATTCGGTACTTTTATAGGTACCGACCGAATTCCATCGGTACTACCGAGTACCGACTCACGTATAATCAAACGGTACCATGTTTCGGTACCTGAACGCATCCCTGTGACTGTGAGGGAGTGGAAGAGTAGGTGATTTTCCATACTTTCGCCCTGTAATAAAGTCAGAGACTGACCGAGTAGACTTCTCTGCTCTCTGCATCTGCGCGGGAGCACGCAAAAACAGAGCCTGCAGCTGACGGGCGCGCGCACTCACCTGGAGGCAGAACTTCATGAAGATTAAGTTTATTTTCTACAGTCAATGGTTTAGACTGACCCTCTCGCTCCAACTACCTAACCCCGTTTATAACCGTTCCTGTGTGTGTGAATGCCCAACAAGTAAGTTTTGTGTCCTGTTATTATATAGAGAGGGAGAACTGACTTTTTCCTGTCTGCAGGCATTCACATGTGTTCATTGATAAACTCCCGAAAGAGCAATTAGACACCACGAGCACGTGTCAGCTAATATATCTAATCACCTATATAATCCTGTTTCTGTTCATTTCATGTTAAATTGAATAAATATGTTAAATTAAACAAATTTGAGATTTTTTTTTAAAATTAATATTTATACTACATAAAAACACAAAAGTACCGAAAATTGGTACCGTTGAGTACCGGTACCAATTCCCAGGTACCGGGTATCGGTACTGTATCGGTTCAAATGTGAAAGGTACTCATCCCTAGAGACCTGTCACTCAGCTGCAGCCCCCAGCTGAGCATCTCCGCTGTGCGCAACACCTTTAGTCAGCTGATTCACATGAAACATGCTTTAAACTTAAAACACCTCCCTGATAGCTGAACAAATATAAGACCACATGATGTTTGTTCCACTTGATAAAAAATCTAAATAAAAAAAAATGTGTCTGAGTAAGTTCTTAACAATCAATTAACCGATACTTGATTAATTGTTGACATCCCTAATTAAAATGTTACCTATGGTTGAGCAGTATTAACAAAACAGACTAATTCCACTAAGTATGATCATTTCTGTACTTTCATAGCTCAATTAAGTCATAGAAATTACAGATTATCTTATCTCTTATCTCTTGCATTCATACTTCTGGGTGGAATGAAATCTACTCTGTAGGTTCAGACGTCACATAAGATAAAAAGTCAATAAAAGGAGTAGGTTCAACTGCCTCGTCCTCCTCCATGCAGAGTCTAAAATGAGCTCTCTGGTTCATCCTCCTATGGCCTGTAAACTGAAATAATATACCAGCAAATGTTTGTTTACATTAGAAACTATTATTATTGTCCTTATTTTACTATAATTCTCTCAGCAGTTATAGTTCATGGTTACTGGGAATAAATTAGGATCCAACATAATACAAATAATTATATGTAATTCATATTGCACTTTTCAATACAGGTAACAAAGTGCTTCACAGTGGGCAATAAAAACAAAAAGAAGTGCAAAGCAAAATGAAGCGATACAATTAAAATGAAATAAAAACATACAAACTTATAAAACAGACACTTAAAATCGGAGCTAAAATTAAATAAAATCACACAATAAAAGCTTTCCTGTAAAAATGTGTCTCGAGTAATGACATAAAACAAGGGACTGGCTCTGCAACAGGATAAGATCCAGTCTCATCTTACAGACAGGACCCTGTCTGATCTCATCTTAATCCACCATGAGCAGAGCACTTTGCAGCATTTAGAAAGTCACAGTGGCAAGGACAAACTTCCTCTAACAGGCAGAAACCTCCAGCAGGACCAGACTCATGTTAAACAGACATCTACCTGAGATGACATCTGAGGGATAGAGGGAGATGGACTTCGACAAATATCAATAACAACAATCATAACTGTAGCATCGGTTTACAGCCAGATTTATTGTAAATAGTGATACCATTGCTGATTGTTGCAGGTTGCATGCCACCACCAATGTGTTCAGTTAATGCATGCCAAAGTTGTTCAACCAGCTTTTGATGTGTTTCAGAAATCAGGGTCAGTAGCAAAGCCGGCAAGCTTCAGCTTTTTTCGGGACTGACGTGATCTTGTCAATTTACTCGCTTACTCAGATTTTTACACACATTCGGTGACTAGCAAAAGCTAATTGAGGACCCTACCTTAATGGAATACTAGAACAGATGTTATCAAGCAAGTATTGGTTATAAGAACTGCTTCAGTGAGTGCAGTGGTCAAGATGATTAAATCGTGTGCCCTCTTACTTCAACTGAAATGCCACTTGTCATTAAAGGTGACATATCACGCAATATATTGGTCTAAGAGGTCCCCAAAACATGTCTTTAAAGTTTATGCTCAAAAAAACACTTTGAAATCAGATTTTGGCATGCCTGAAAAGCCCTCTTCTTCAGCAGTCCTCAGAACACTCGGTTTTCTCTCTGACCACGCCCCCTCAGGAAGTGGATGTGCCTCGGCACTCCAGCACGTTGATCTAATGTTTACATGTTGGCTGAATATACACGGCTGCTCAGAGATCACGTTACTTCAACCCTCTGAATCTGATCCAGAATCTGATCCTGACGGAGAGGCGCCTGCAGCAGGACCTTTCTGAACGATTGGTCACAGATTTAGTGTTTCTTGTTGTTTTATTTATCAGTATGTCGACATGTGTCTTGGTACACAGCTACGAACATGTAGCTATGTGGCTATGCTAATTAGCACTAGCACTTATCCATGATAAATAAAGATCATCCACTATGTCTTCAAATCTGCAGACGTGGGGAGTAAAACCGACGTCTGCCAGAAAGGCAGCGGGACCATTTCTGAAGGATTGGTCACAGATTTAGTGTTTCTTGTTGTTTTATTTGTCAGTATGTACACGTGTGTCTTGCTACACAGCTACAGCTACGACTTGTAGCTATGTAGCTATGCTAACTAGCGCTAGCACTTATCCATGATAAATAAAAATCATCCACTAGATCTTCAAATCTGCAGACGTGGGGAGTAAAACCGACCTTTGTGTTTATTAAGACAGCCTACAACTAGCATGCCTCCCTCCTAAGCTCCTTGTTAGCACACATTTGTGCAGGTAATGAAAAACGGGGGAGGGATTCAGTATTATTTTGTACAGTCTATGGGCTGAACAAGCTCCGAGTTCTGACTCCGTGACAGACCGGATATTGTTGTTACGTAACAAAAACACGGAAGTCTGAAACGGCTCGTTTCACACACATTTACAGAAAGGTGTAGAAATCAAAACAGGGGCAGAATGGATTTTTTTCATTCTCGGGGGGTTTGTAGACATGCCAGGGACACATATTTCAGGTAGAGAACCATTAAAAAGTCCATTTTGCATGATATGTCACCTTTACAGCTAAACTGGTTAAGGGTATATAAATCCGTCTAAAATGGTCAAGCCTGATGTGGAGTCAAAAAGTGGATAGTCAGCTGATTTGCAGGTTCCCTTTCAAGTCACTATCTTTATTTTCCTCGTGTAAATGATGATAATTGTCTTTCCTTGTTTCCTTCCCTCAGGAATATCTGAGTCTGAGCAGTTTCTGAAGGGTACATCACAAATCAAAACCCTCTCTCCGGAGGACATTGAAGGAATGAGAGTGGTGTCCAAGGTAACTGCTTTTGACGGTTGTTGCTGTTTTACTGTTACCTTAGTTTAATCCCCGTTTAATGCATTTCCCTTTGGACATGTGTTGTTTACAGTTGGCACGAGAAGTCCTGGACATCGCATCATTGATGGTGAAACCTGGCGTCACGACGGAAGAGATCGATCACGCTGTGCATTTGGTAAATATTTACACAAACAAGTTATGACGGCTGGTGTGATTTCATCCCATCTTGCACAAAGTCACCCTCACATTTACACAATGTAATTACATGTTTTTAACTTTTTTAAGAGCTGTCCTCTGCTCATCATCAGGAGCGTGTAGTTCAAAGCAAACCTGGCTGTCAGCTTGGCCTTGTTAAAATCTGCTGTGTAAATGTGGAGCAGACACATGCAATTATTATACTCCTGAGGTGTATGGTGGGTTTGAGGCTCACAACATCCAAAACCTAACAGTCTAAATACAACATCTGGTAGTTAAAGATATTGTTGTGATTGAATTACATCACTGTTTGATTTTATGGAAGTCAAGATGATAAAAAGATTGACCTTACACTAAATCATTGAGATGATGGGGATGTGGAGCAACTTAAGCAGAACTCTAATGATCTCTGACGATAGGAAATTAAATGCAATAGCTCACAAAGTTAGTTTGTGCAAAGCCAGCTTCTATCTGTATTAATCAATCAATCAATCTTTATTTATATAGCACCAAATCACAACTAACGTTATTTGAAGACTCTACAAACAGAGCAGGACTCTATGTTCTATCAACAAAGACCCAACATCAAGAAAGGATAAGATCCAGTCCCATCTTACAGACAGGACTCAGTCTGATCTCATGTCAATCCACCATGAGCTGAGCACTTTGCAGCATTTAGCAAGTTACAGTGGCAAGGACAAACTTCCTCTAACAGGCAGAAACCTCCAGCAGGACCAGACTCATGTTAGACACACATCTGCTGAGACCGTGTTGGGGTTGGAAAGAGGGATAGAGAGAGATAAAGAGAGAGAGACAATGCTTGAGGAATAAATATCTGAGCGTTTAAACTCCACCACCTGCATTAAACAGTAAGGCAGGTATATGATGAGAGGGTCAACTATGCACAGCCATGTTTTGTCTTCCTCACTTGGTGCTTCACTGCTATGTGTTTGACCAATACGCTTTGTCTTTTCAGGCCTGTTCAGCAAGGAAGTGCTACCCCTCACCCCTCAACTACTACAACTTCCCCAAATCCTGCTGCACGTCTGTCAATGAAGTCATCTGCCATGGCATCCCAGACAGAAGAGAACTACAAGAAGGGGATATCCTTAACGGTATGCTTTTAAGTTTTTGACCAAGACAATTAAAGTGTGCAGTTATGGTACCAGGATCATTTCAGCTTCTTCTACATGATATAAAGTTTCCTTAAAACACGTCTTCTGTCTGTCAAACCGACCTCCAGGAACGTTTCAATTTGGATGTAAGGAAATGTTTTATTAAAGAGCGGAGGCCAGAGAAGATTCCTTCTCCTCCATGATAAATAGTTCTACCAGCATCTTCAAATGGCATCAGCAGGAGTTTGGCCAATTTTAGCCTCTTTATGAATATTTCTGCTACGGCGATGTTTTCCATCCAACACTCCCCTCAGAGCGTCTGATAGAGTACTTGCCAACAACTCATCTCGCGCTGCATGGACCCGACAAGACAAATAGTTTCATTAGCCTTTAACAGCAGGGACTTGTTAGGCAAAGTCCTCTCTTTCTGTATCTCTCTGTAAGTTGGAAAAGTCCTCGTTTGCACAAAATGAATTCAGATTTTATCAACAACAAATCAAAAACACTTAGTTTGACTTTGCAGTTTTTTGAATGTTTCACAGAAATCCATGCACACTCAGTACACCACTATCTTGTATTACTAATGAACGTTACTTTAATTGTGTTGTATATAAGAGTAGTATGCGATACAATGGCTCTGACACTCTCATCTTCTCATCGTTTCAAAGTGGACATCACTGTGTACCACAACGGTTTCCATGGTGACCTCAATGAAACCTTCTATGTTGGTGACGTTGATGAAGAAGCAAAGAAACTGGTTCAGACCACATATGAATGCCTTATGCAAGCCATCGACTCTGGTAAGGCTCCTCTTTCTTTCCTTTCTTTCCTAACAGATGATGTGTGAATACAGAATACTGCACTGCCAGGGAGACAGTTATACAACTTCATTCCTCTTTATTTAGACTTTAGTCCTGTTGTTCAGAATGTGGCTGATAGACTACGAGAGAATATCAGATATAAATGTCAACATATGGTATATTCACTCTGATTACACCTCTTCACTGCACTGTATCTGATCCTGTAAATGTATTTATTATTCACTCTGTATAATGTCTTGTTGGTCTATTCAGACACATTTTTATATTGTTGTTTTATATTGTTAAAACTCTGCCTTGTGTACTTTTAACTATAAATAAAAAGTATTAATAGTAGTAGTAGTAGTAGTAGTAGTAGTAGTAGTAGTAGTAGTAGTAGTAGTAGTAGTAGTAGTAGTAGTAGTAGTAGTAGTAGTAGTAGTAGTAGTAGCCGAGCATTCAGCCGCTCTGCTCCCCGTCTCTGGAACTCATTGCCACCTCAACTCAGAAACACAGATTCTTTCCCCCATTTCAAATCAGAACTCAAAACATATCTGTTCAAAACCGCTTACTCCGTCTGACTCCAATTGCACTGTCATTTTGTTATTGTTTCTATTTTTTTCTCACCCCTTGTTAGTTTATATTGTTTTCATTTCTGACTCTGATTTTGTTTCCTTTAATGTGAATTCGTGTATGTATATATTTCTATCTGTGCGGTGTCCTTGAGTGCAGAGAAAGGCGCCTTTAAATAAAATTATTATTAGTAGTAGTAGTAGTGGTTGCTTATTGTTATATTTTTATCATTATAAATAGTAGTGTTTTGTATTATTATAAATAGTAGTAGTAGCAGTAATATTTATTATTATTATGATTATTATTAGTAGTAGTAGTAGTACTAGTAGCATTTATTACTATTATTATTATTAGTAGTAGTAGTAGTAGAATTTATTACTATTATTATTAGTAGTAGTAGTAATAGTATTTATTACTATTATTATTATTATTATTATTATTATTTGTAGTATTATTATTTATTATATTTATTATTTCTTCTTCTTCTTCTTCTTAGTAGTAGTAGTAGTGGTGGTTGCTTATTGTTATATCATCATTATTAGTAGTAGTATTTTGTATTATTGTAAATAGTAGTAGTACAAGAATTAGTATTAGTAGTATTTATTATTACTAGTAGTAGTAGTATTTATTTTTATTACTAGCAGTAGTAGTAGTATTCTTTATTAGTAGTAGTAGCACTAATATTTATTATTATTATTAGTAGTAGTATTTATTTATTATTATTATTATTAGTAGTAATATTTTTTTTATTAGTAGTAGTAGTATTTATTATTTTATTATTATTATTATACATTTTGTCCCCCTAAATCTGAAAAAATAATGTTTCTTTTTTAATCTTGAAATCTGTACTTATTTCAACTTCTAACAACACACATAGTTCTCGAGGAGACCTCTAGTTGCTCAGAAACATAGATTTTAAAGTAACATACACGCATATATATTTCCAAGACAGCTTCTTCCACTGAGGACAGCTGTGGGAATTCTACTAAAATCTCCAAAGCTGCAACCTCAAAAAGAGTTTACTGTACAGTGTCGCTCTAAAGTAAACACAGTGTGCCAATGTCCTCAAAGCCAAGGTTAAAAAGTCCTGAAGGAACTGTTTCATGTGTTAGTGAAAAGCTACCAGAAAGACACTGTAAACACTATTTTGAACTCTCAGAAACTTTCAGCCTCAAACTTCTGGTACAAGTACAATCATTGCTCCATACCCTCATACTTATCTCTGTTTGCTTTTCTTTTCTTTTCTTTTCACAGTCAAGCCTGGAATTCGATACAGAGAGTTGGGAAACATCATCCAAAAGCATGCTCAAGCTAACGGCTTCTCTGTGGTGAGGAGCTACTGCGGCCACGGCATCCACAAACTTTTCCACACTGCTCCCAATGTGCCACATTATGCCAGTGAGTTCCCATTGAGTCAAATCTTTCAAAATCTTGATTTGGTCTCGTGCACCAGGGTGATTTTAATATGCATTTATTTCCCAGAAAACAAAGCAGTTGGAGTTATGAAGCCTGGCCATGTATTCACCATTGAGCCCATGATATGTGAAGGTGAGTGAAGCTGCTGTTAATAGTGTGATAAACAGACAGGATATATGTTGATTTAGTGTTTAGTTGTATGAGTGAAAGCTAACAGGATTGGGGTTGAAACACTTCGAAGATGCCGACTATTCATTCAAACACTCAAGAATCTTTTAATTCAGTTTCCCCACAATGCATTTCAATTCTTTCAGTGTTATGAAAGGCGACTTGGCATTGAGAGCTGGTTCTTTTTACAGTCTGTTAAAGATCTCTTTAAATTGTCAGTTTCTGGAGACCGAAAAAAAAAAGACATCCCTTTATTGAGCTTGTCAAATTATGACTGGCCATGGGAGCTCCACTCACAGCTTCTGGAAATGTTCAGTTGAATGCCCCATAATGTGTTAAATGGCGAGTTATACAGCAGACACTCATTCAGACTTTAAAACAGATCATTAGGATCACAAACCCAGAGTGAAATACAGCCAGACTCTTTTCTTTTTTTAACTGTCTTTGATGGTGTGAGACAAAACCTTCACGTCTTTGTGCTTCAGGTGGCTGGCAAGACGAGACGTGGCCCGACGGCTGGACAGCGGTGACCAGAGACGGGAAGCGCTCGGCTCAGTTCGAACACACCCTGCTGGTGACGGAGACCGGTTGCGAGATCCTCACCCGCCGTCTGGAGGACAACGGCCGCGCTCACTTTCTCAGCCAAATGTAGGCTGGAGCTGCACCAATGACTGGACTTTCCAGACATACACAACCCAGCACCTCTGGGTCACACACACACAAGTACACAAACACAAAGACACACACACACACACACACACACACACACACACACACACACACACACACACACACACACACACACACACACACACACATCTCAAACAAGAGGCACCACTCCCAGAGCTCAGTTGAACAGTGGCTCTTATTGTTTTTGAATTAAATATCGGTTCCTCAATAATGGAAGTACTTGAACGTGTCTGAAACAAAACATTGGTCACTTTTTTAGTGATGGCTGTATCCTCTATCGGAAAAATGAAAGTATTTATTAGGTTTTGGTTTTGCTTTGTGGTTGAGCTTGAAATTAGGT
Organism: Notolabrus celidotus; assembly: GCF_009762535.1. Classification (NCBI taxonomy): domain Eukaryota; kingdom Metazoa; phylum Chordata; class Actinopteri; order Labriformes; family Labridae; genus Notolabrus; species Notolabrus celidotus. Next base: position 18,134,238 of record NC_048293.1, read on the forward strand.
CTGTTATGACCTCTGGGTGATGTCATCCAGAGTTTTTACCAGCTGGCTAGTTGTTGTCTGTGGTGTGTGGAGCTCAGGGCAAATCCAACTAGTAGAATCCCATGCTTTGCTTCTTTTCTCTCTGCTTCTGCTAACCTCATCAGGCTACATCTAAATATCCCAGTGAGGGAATGAAAAGAGTTAGCAATACTGGAGACCAAGGGGGCGTTCCAAGAAACTGGGTCAGCTAGTCTTAGAACCGTGACAACCAGCAACTCAAACGTTATTTAAGATGAGGAGTCGAACAGAAAAGTAGACATTGAATGGAGTAGTTTGACATTTTTGGAATAAACTTAGATGAAAGGTTAATGAAAAGATCAATAACACTCCCATATCTCTCCCATTAATTTGTAGCTTCATTTATTAGACAGCTTAGCTTAGCCCAAAGTTAAAGGAATCCTTGTAGCAGGAGCCAAAATGTTACTTATAATGTATCAAAAAAATATCATAACCTGTTCCTTCAATGGGTTAGTGTGCATGCCAAGAGATTTGGGATATTTTACACATTTTGAAAACGGTTAAAAAAACAATAACATGGATAAATGCTAAATTAAAGCTGCAGTAAGAGATTTCGGACGGTGCTGCTAGTTTGCTTCTGTTACTTTAGGACAGAGCCAGTTTAGCTGTTTTCTTCTCGTCTTTGCTCTTACCTTAGCTAAGCTAGCTAAGATCTCCACCTCCCTGCTGTAGCTTCATATTTAAAGATCCAGTAGTTAAGATCTGATGATTCATGAGATGTAGAAGCTGAAATGGTATTTATATTCACAAGAATGTTATTAGTGTATCGAATTAAATCTTAAAACAGATCACTGAGTTTACACGAGCTCACTTTATCTCCACAGTCTGCTTTATTGCATGTCATGTGGTCCTTAACATCTTACTAGATTTGCAACCACGATAGGTTCCCCTCCAGGCTTAGGAGGGGAGAGTAGGGAATGGTTATCAGCAGGTTGCAAACTAGAGCCTCACCACTAGATGCCTCTAAATCCTGCACTGCTCCTCCAAAGGACAGATATGGGAGTTTTATCAACCTTTTTACTTAAGTCTCGACTTGAGAGCAAAATTAATGATATTCCTCAAAGTGTTGAACTAATATCTACACTGGTTCTTAAAGAAGAAAAAGATCATTGATGAGTTCACATGTAACTTCATGTACGCCTGTTGGCTAAGCTCAAGTAGTATCATGTCAAGTATTGCTGTCTCGTCGTTCATCTGTTGACGTGTGCAGCAGGAGCGCTCATACTTAATTGTAATATCCTGAATGTGGCTATTAATAGTACAGTTACATGGTAGTGGATGTCAGACACGGTTGCTGGGAAACAGACACAACCACGATGTCTACATAGGTATCCAGAGTGAGAATAACAATATTGAACACAAAGTTGTGCAAGTGCTGAGCTTGGTAATCCTACTATGAGGAAACTTTTGAAGTGTCTTCTGTTTCCGATAGCTCTGGTGTAGCAAATCGAGCCTTAATGTGTGAATCTAGAAAATACAAACTTGCCAGGTAATTAAAGGCATGTGAAGTGATGTTTACCCTTAACTCAACACTCACCATTACCATTGATGTCCGGATTTTACTGGTGCGAGAATCATTCATTTCGACATTTTCTGAGAACTTATTTGATTGCAGTTTCTCTGCCATCTTTGTATTTCTTCTAATGGAGTAATAAATGACTCTTCTGTAGCCCTGTGTGAGTGACTTTGTCCTTTCAATCTGTTTCCCAAAAGAGATCAGTTCACAAGCCTTTTGTCCAGAGAACTTTGAAATCTTTGGGCCTTGAAGCCTTTAAGATTTCAACATCACTGTTTTTATTTTCAAGCCGTAGCTATGTGATAACTGCAGTAAACATTCACCCTGATAAAGTTAAATGTCATTCTTTTGCTTTTAAAAATAATTCTGTGAACATGACTTCATTCAGAACTATGTTTTCAGAACCCTTCATAACACCAGTTAACTGTGGTATAATGAGAGTTTGTAGTAGAATGGCTGCAAGTTATAGCGTTCAAAACTATGTAATGAAAAGAGATGAACTGACTTGTTAAATGCATATTTTGACAGCATGTGTGTGTAAAGTGAACATGCAGAACAAATTGAAGTCCTCAGTACAGACACTTCAGTCGCACACATTTTAAAGAACACTTTTGAACAATCAAATTTGATTGGATAACCAACACGTGTCTGCAAGCATTACTCCTAATTTTAACATTGCCCCATTAAACAGCTCTACAACAATTACTATTACAACACTAGTTAAATTCATTTTATGTGTGTTTTGGAGGGAAACAACAACAGAGGCATCTTTCCTTTCAACTGCTGTCAAAATATAATTTTCAGTGTTTGTTACAGTGCTTAAAAATACGTTTGATGTTGAATGTTTTTGGGATTACAATGCAGCCTTTACCTTACACTTATTTGTATGACTCAAGAAATAAATTGCCAATTTGTGAATGATCTTTTTTGCTTTCTAATGGCAAGCTATAGGAGCACTTTTGTCTGTATGTTCAGTATGAAGCCCCAGTTGGTTCACTTAGTTTTTGTGAAAGCTAGATTTTGAGTGGTAAGACTATTTTTCATGTGCTAATGAACTTAAACTAAGATGATGGTGATGATACCTTTATCTAATTTCATGTGGCCAAAGCTGTTGTAAGTTACTGTTATAACTTCTGTCACGGCTGCAGCAGAGTTATACTAGTTGTCGAGGCCCAGCGGTAGTGCATGCTGCTCATATCCTCCTTGTCCTCGCACGGAAATTAAAAGGAATGCATTCTTTCTTGTTACTTATTTTGACTGTGCTCTTCCTGGGATAAAAAACACAAAAAGTGTGATCATCCAAATTAGAAAACATCATTAAATATATAGAACGTTGTTTTGAAACAGGATATTAACACCAGTAGTGCTTAACTCCTGCAGGGAAAGTAATATGTTTTGCAAAACTGCTGGTTTTACTTCTCTCTGCATTTCTTCTACACACTTTACTTCACCAGGCTTCCATGTCCATGTTGCTAATAAAAGAACCACACATTTTAATAACCTTACACTGATGCTGTTTGGTTGTTCATGGATGCTCTTATTATTATTCATGCAGTCTAGATCAAAGATGTTTCAGAATAATTCTGTTTTGGTTCCCCTGTTTTTCCTTCGCACAATGCCTCTCTGTGTTTGGGTATTCCTTCAGGGGGGAAAGGCTGATCAAAGACTTGTTTGACTCTGCATTGTTCAAATAAAACAGACCTGAGCAGTGACTTGCAAAAGTTATTTATTACAGTGAGCGGTGTAAACATTGAGTGAAGCCATGGATTTTCTGTGCCCTTCTAGAACTGAAGGACGACCCGGATGCTGAAAGATAAAAATGGGATTAGATTATACATTACACAGACTATAAATAGACACAGACTAAGCTATAGTCTATAATACTATAGTTATTGTTGGGTGACTGAACTGCTACTCATAAATGAAAAAAAGCCACTCATGGTACAAATTATATTAAAATCCTGCCCCATAGATCTGAACGCATCTTTCCTCAACAGAGGGCAGCAGTGATGCAGAAGGCAAACACCAGATAAAACCCAGAGGGACACTCAGCCCTGTACACACATTAACATAACAAACAACTTAAAAAAAAGTGACTTAAATCAGAGCTTACCATTTCCCAGCATGCATTAGATCAAAACCGTCAGAGATTTTCTCAAAGGGCAGAGTGTGAGTCACAAACTCATCAACTTTGAGCTTCTTGTTCATGTAATCCTCCACCAGTTTTGGAACACTTTCGACGCTCTTGTAGCCTGGAAAATATAAATGAGTCATTGAATATGTAGACGTAATGTGAGGTCCATGTGAGTATGTGCCAAATCAATAGAGTTTAGTTTTCTCGAAAGGAAGAAATATTAAGCATTGAAAAAAAAATGTGACATCCAATTTTTCTACTAAGCCCTCCACAAAAGTGTACAAGCAGGATGTCCTGTAACAGCTTGGCTTCATTCTAAAGTAACAACATTTATTGCAGAATCACATAATTAGTTTGCATGGTGTTTTTTCAGTGTGTGCCCCTGTATGACGGATTGGCTCTGTTTAGTTTTTTTCTTTGCTGTTTGATTATTTATTAATTTGTGTTCAATTGGAATTCCATTTTGTCAGATTCGTTTTTTAAAGAAAAAGCCAATAACATATTGAAACATGCCAAAGGTTCTGGAGCAACACTGGCAGCTTTGTGAGGCTGCTTTTCAACACTCATGAGCTTTAAACAAATTGCTTTTTTCAAGCATCCTAACACACTCATATTAAAATGCTACCATGGGAGCACTTGGCAGGTTTAATGTTTACCTTTGCACCTTTTTAGTTAGACTTGTAAGAATTCTTGTATTGGCCAATAACTGCCAAAAAACTCTGTGGAGATTCTCAGTCATTCAGGTCATGTTAATTGAAGGCTTGAACTTACATCTCAAGAAAAAGAAACACTCCTTAGAGGACAATAAGGTTTGGATTCTGCCATCTATTCTAAGCCTGAACAACCTTCACTTAACAGAGGATGTGGCCTAAGACACCACTTATCCCCAACATACAATGCTGTTTTGTATTCTCTATCAGAACAGGTAAGGCCACACTCACACAAGCGATTATGTGACCCCAACAACCCACAGATGACTGATGACCTTGACAACTATCAGGAACTATGCTAATGACTGTCAGGAACTATACTAACGACTGTCAGCAGACACAATCATCCTTCAACCCATAACTCTATCATAGCTGCGCTTAAGATACCTTCACTTTATCTTCCCTTCATCATTTTTATGTCAGAACCCTGAGCAGGAAATGTACGCCCTCAAAAACTTGGCTCATGTGGCATTACACCTGTCAGTAATGACACAACATAATCATTGGTAATGAATGTTCAGTTTTCAATTTTCTGCCGCAGGGTGTTTTTTGTATTTTGAATGGTGAATGATTGAATTACAGAGTAATTTCAGACACAGTTGTTAGCAATAATGCTGATGATTGATTGTTATTTTGCCTTGCTTGTCAGACTAAGTTGAATTAGGAACCCCCTGACATCATCATCTCAAATTAACTGGCTTGTTACCTCCAAAAGCAGTGCCTTTCCAGGTACGACCAGTCACCAGCTGGAAGGGCAGGGTGGATATCTCTTTTCCGGCTGCTGCCACCCCTATGATGATGCTGGTGCCCCATCCTTTATGGCAGGCCTCCAGGGCTGCCCTCTGCACGCAAGAAACTCTATTAGGAAAGAATCACAGCACCTGGGGACCACCACAACGTCACCCAGAATATATTTCAACATTGTTCAATAGTTGTTGAGCTATCTTAAATGTAGTCTTCTATAAAAACCTGATGCATTGGGTGCAGGCTTGGTCTAATGGTTAAGTCACGCGCCGGCTTCGATTTCAGCCTGCAGCCCCTTTCCCCGCATGTCATTACCCCGCCCTCTTCCCAGCTTCTGTCCTGTCCTCTCCAAATAAAGTTGCAAAAGCCCAAAAAGTATAACTTAAAAAAAACCATGATGCATCTTTAATTGCAGGTAGGGATGTGTCCTGATGCCTTCAGTCATGCAAGAAGGTTTTTCCAATCCATAAATATGTACAACCAGTGACAGATTATCACAACTCATTCTGTCATTCTGCAGGAAGAGATGAATTGTTTATGCGAGATGGACAACAACATTGTTATTGTCATGAATTAATATAACCCCACTCACCATGATTGCTACATTGCCCACGCACTCAAAGGAGTAGTCCACACCTCCATCCGTCATCTCTACCAGGACCTCTTGAATTGGCTTGCTGTGGTCCTTCGGGTTCAGAACATCTGTGGCACCAAACTCTCGAGCCACTTTGAACTTATCGGGGTTGAGATCAACTCCAATAATCCTGGCTGCTCCGGCTGCTT